>NC_091544.1:31273257-31576287 GCF_030788295.1 Drosophila virilis
AGCGCAATCAAATCAGCCATAAGAGAGTTAGATGCAAATGGATGGGTAAGGAAAAGAGGGAGAGAAAAAAAGGGAAAGGGGCGAAAAGGGAAAAGCAATAATCGCTGAAAGGCAACCGCAGCAGCAGCAGCTGCAGATAGAGTAGTGTGAAAATAATTCACGTTGACAATAAGCTACCGTTGGGGTGGATTCCACAAAAGATTTATAAATTTCAGGATAATCTAGCTATGTATTTTCATATTTTTCCATTTTCTTAATTTTTAACTGGTCAACTAGCACATGAAAAATATGCAAATGGAATTTAATGGTGCTGCTGATGGGGCTTTAGACATTTGCAGATAATTTTCTTTCGGAAAAGCTGGCATTAAATATTCTGCTCTTGGTTCAAATGTAATAAACAGCAAAGGAAATAAGGTAGGCAAAAGAAATTGCACGAATTCTGTCTTGTTATTGAGCTTTGAGCTTTAAGAGTCAACATCTACTTGCAACATATACTTGATGGTAAAAAGTACGAAGTAGACGATTGAACTCGAGGATGGACAGCCACTTAAGTCAGTTGGCTGTTCGTTTCGAGCTTATGCAGCATATGCTTAACGCTGCAAAAAGCAGGAAACTATCAGTTAAATGGTTTTTAATCAATCTTTGCGCAGTCAGTAAAATTAATTGCATATATTGAATGTAGATATATATTTGGTAGGTTTTAAGATCTGTTTGTCTTTGAGTAATTGCTTATTGCGCATATTAAAAACCCTTTTGTTTCGCAGCTCGTGTCGTTCATGTATATGCCTATGCCCCCATCAGGCAGCATTTATGTTTAAGTGAATCCGTTACCGTTCGCAATTGTGGCATAAAATTTGCATTTCTACTGTTGACACAATTGCGAATGCACCATAAAGTTTGCCTCACATTGATTGCGACAATCCTACCCTACACACACACATACAAACATATAAATGTCGTTGCACATGCAGAGTTGTCGCACACGTTGCGCATATGCCCAAGTGGCGTCTCTCACTCTTTTGTCATTGCCGCATGGAGGCAAGGTGGTTTTTGCGAGTGCTGCCCCTGCCACAGCTTTTAGATCGCTTTGTGCCGGATATTTACGATTTACACGTATGCGAAGTGCAACGGCAACAGCAACGGCAACTGGGACTCGACCGCGACTGCCACTGCGACATCGACTGCCGAGGCTCCTGTTACTACTGCTGCTGACTCGGGCGCCGCTGGCGGGCGTTAATGGTTTCGTGCTGTTGCCCGACAACAATAACAATAACACAGCAAGACAAAATTGAGCCAGCTGCCGCGTGGTGGGCCGCCCTAGATACCCTATACGTGGCTTAATATGTGAATGGAAGAGGATGTAGCTGAGTTCAAACTTGTCATGCCGAATAAAAAATTAAGGAAACTAGTCGTTCGTGTCTTTGTCTTTTGACATGAAGCCAAATCCAATAATCTTTTAAAAATTTACCTCAATCAACTCTGAAATTAATAAGGCAGTTCATCCAACTGATAAATAATTATGTTACAGCAAAAGCAAATGCAGCATACACTGACCTTTTGAAAGCTTTAACTTATTTTTAAAAAATTACCTTTGCCTCAGCCTATTGCGAACCTGCCAGCTAATCAATATACCCCATGACAGTGTTTCGTACAGCGTATAGAGACAACAATGGTGCACCGAAAAGTGCCTATAGAAACAAGCCATGGCAAATAGTGCGCAATGCGCTGGCGCCTTCAAGTATTCCACACAAGTTGGCTTGACAATTATTGTGACGATGCCATTGAAATTCAATTTCGTATGCTGCGTGTTGTGGCACAGAGCCACAGGCCCAAAAGAAAAGTGACCATTGGTTGGGTTTCTTTTGTGTTTCTCACTTTGGTTAACAGAATGTGAAATTTTCTGCAAAATACCCATTGAGCTTTGTTTTTGTGCGTACATTTTGCCGGAGCCAGACATGGCGATGTTTCTGCAAACGCAGCTGAAATTTGATTTATTGTTTTGCCTGGCATTTGCGCCGTTGAATGTGTCAGGCAACATGCTGAAGCAGTTTTTAAATTGCAATTAGCTGTTGGTTTTACTAGGCACCGAAGTGGAATAACATAGCAGCTGGCAAAATACTTCATGATGCCAGCGAGTGCGAATGTAAATTGGATGTTATTGACCGTTAGAGACCAGGCAGCACAAAGAAAATGTAATTGGGCCAAAAGGCTTGTCAAGTATCAATTCAAGTTGAACCGATTTAACTGGGTTCTCCTAATTAGACTAGGTTTTCAAATTCAGGTTGTGTATTGCACGCACTGTTAAGCAGCGCTTAACAGTAAACTTGTATAGTTCTGTAATAACAGTGTGCTTTTATTTAAAGTAGACTGTTATAAAACATAACATAACATATAATGGTGTAATTTTAACATATATTCTTATGTTGTGTTTAAAAGTCGTTAGTGTTACAATTTTATTGTAACTTTAAATTTGTCTGCGTTACCTTCATCTTGCATTTGCCTACATTGTTAATTTTATTTTGAGATTTTAGAACATTTAAATAAATCTTCTGCTTTTGTAAATTGTAAATTGTATTAAATTTTACTTTGCTTACTTTAAAATTATCCTCACATATGACATTAAATAAAGATTATGCTACTAGAAATCTGAATATTGCATTTATATGCATTATTTTCAAACTAGAGCGTTTACTTAGTCAGAAAGGTTTAAATTGAAGAATTTAAACAAATTTTATGGTTCATCAAATAGCATTACTTTTTATTTTGTTTACTTTAAAATTATCCTCACCCATGTCTTTAAATAGAGAGTATGCTCTATAGCATACTAGAAATCAGATTTTTGCTTTTACTTGCTTCCTTTTCTAACTAGAGCATTTGCTTAGCCACAAATTGCATTAAATTGAAGAATATATTTGTGTTAATGTAAATTGGTATGTAAAACGGAGACAGGATGCGCCACTCAAAGCTAATGAAAATTTTTTTAAACCAGTTAGGCGTTGCAAATGTTGCTGGGTAGAAAACATAAACTTCTGGAAAATACTATGAGAAGCAACTCAATATTGATATATGTAACCGGCTATTTTGTCAGTTTTCATTTGTGGCCTGGTCTTGATTTGCCAGCAAAGTGCACATGTATTTGTAAGTCATTAGGCAAAGCCAAAGGTCCTCTGCAGCATTATCAACATGGGCATTGGGAGGCCAAAGATGCCAGAGTAAAACACGAGGTAGGATATAATGGGAAAAAAATGCAAGAAAATATGCAAATTTTTCTTTTTCTTTCAGTTGGTTGCTGTTGTCTGCTTTTTGCTGGGACATGCTATTTGCTCAAACAAACACACATCCTGGCACTGGCCCTGTCCCTGGCCCTGGCTCTGGGCCCTGTGCATGTCTTGACAATTTGCGCCGTGGTTGAGCTGCCCTGCGGCTCCGTCTGCGGCTGTTGCTTTCCCTTGTTGCTAGGTGTAGTGTTTGGCTTGGAAAATGTGGCTGCTGATGCGTATCGTGATGCTGGCACTTACAAACAAACGGACAGCTGCTTGGGGAGGCCCCACACGCACACACATGTTAAGCATCAGAACAGGCCACAGAATCAATATGCATATAGATTTGTTGGGGGACTGCAGTGGGTTAGTATCGAGGTAGTTTTTGCGCCTTTTCTTTTTGACACTATTTTTGGACGCAGCTGTTGGGACAACATTTGCATAAAGCAGCGATTGGCAGGTGCCATCACAATCAGCCGTAACATTTACTGAGTACATGCCACATATACATATGCGTATCGTGTGGCCCAGACCTAATTATATACGTTGCGTCGCTGTTCAGTTGAAATTGAGAGAGAGACACCTAATAAATCCCAGTGCTGCATCAGCGCAAAGTCCCAAATCCAATAAGTAAATCCGTAAGCCAAAGCGAAAGCGAACAAAAAATAGGGAAAATAAGAAAGAAGACAAATAAAATGTTGTAGCAAATGAGCTGCCTTGGCGTCAATTTCCAGCGCAACACGCACACATACATACAGAGATGCACACTCGCACACACACAAAGCCAGATCCCCACGAACATCATAATAATAAGCCTTGGGAATACGTATAAAGTGTGAAAAATATGTATGAATGCAGCAGGCTAAAATTATTCGCTTAAGAAATACGCTATAATAATAATAATGTAAATGCAAGAGAGAGAGAGAGAGAAAGAGAGAGAGAGAGAGAGAGAGAGAGAGAGAGAGAGAGTGAGAGAGCCCCTCTCTCGGAGATGCTCTTGTATGCTTGAAGGATCCTTATAATATTAGTTCTTGCAACTAAAATTGAAAGATAGTCTGTAACAAGAAGTAGATTTTGTAGATAAAATTAAAGCTTTCTAAGTGAATATAAGAAATACCCTTAAAGTATTAGAGGCCATAGAGTTATTGAGCTTTGAGAGCTCTTGGCTGAATACGCTTTGGACTACTGAGAGGACTTTCACAAGTGTGTATAACAGTTATTTATTTTTTTTTTACGATTATTTGTTATTTAAATTCATAAACTCATACCGCCTGTGTCACTTAATTACAGGGTATATAAGCGAACAATATGTGCAACGTAATATGATGCGACAACAGAAAAAAGCCACTTGGCTCCTGATGTGATTAAAAGTAATTAAAATGCGGCCTGTTTTTGATGAATTACTGTAAGCCGCTGACAAACTCAAATATGATTAATTAATGGTGCGCGTGTGTGTCTCTGACTGTGCGTGTGTGTTTGCAAGTGTATGTTCTTTTGTTTGATATTAAATGAAAGTGGGCATGTAACGCAATAAGGACATACATATTTGTGATAAGTAGACGCCAGAAGTACTTTGTCTACAAAGCCTTAATTGCGTCATTACTCGTGGATATCTATATGTATGTGCATATACATGTGAATATTAATTCATTTGCATTTGTATATAATCCGTTGCCAGCCTGCAGCTTACATTATTCAATTGCATGTGATTAAATGTCTCAAATGTTGCAATGTTTGGAATATTATATAAATGAAATTACTTGTTAGTAAAGGTTATTGTAGCTGCGAGTGCTCGACTACGCAATGCCCTATTTACAAAAACTAAACTATATGAAGATTGTGCTAATATATTTTATTATTCTGCTGTTGAATCATTTTTCCTTCATATTTGAAATATTTTGCACTCTACATTTAAGTGGTGTTCGATGGTCAAATGGTAAAAGAAAACAAGAGATTTAGATAGATGCAATAGATAAATAGCTAAAGCATCAAAAATTTATGCCGATGTCCTGGTAGATATACTTATATTGATACATGAAATTAATCTTTATATCCATTTCTCTTTAATCTTTTTATCGATTTAGGCATTCAAATAAAAAACTTCAACGTTGCATAAAGTCTCTTCCACCATTAATATTTCTGCAAGTCATCATTTATTAAAGGCAAATGTTTTAATATTATAATATCGTCAATTCCAAGTCTCTGGACCACGTTAAGTCGCTTTCGTTTAAAGCCCAAAAGAGAAAATATTAATTTCAAAATGTATTTTCTCATTAAACAACTTAATTGTTTAGTTCTTTTGCCTGAGTTTCTTTACCTTAAGCAGCTTTCATTATAATACTGGCTTAATAATAATATGCTTGCAACCCTTTCAAATTAAAGTCAATATGCGTCAAAACACTTCAACAACAACTACAACAACAACAATAGCAGAATTTGCATAGCTGTTGTGTAAACTTTTGCACAAGTCTCATTCATGTTATATTCTTGCCGTGCTTTTGTTGTTGTTGCCAGCTCCGGTCCCAAGAACTGGGCAAAAACTTTTTCCGAGTGGTTCTGCATTTGACGGACTTCGAAATTTGATAGCCAAGTAGCGTTCTGCAGGCAGCTTCATCACAAAAACAAAAAAAGTGAACCGGGTATATAAATAAAGAATGGTACAGCGTTAATATTCAAAAGTGCACAAAACTTTTGAGCCTCAAGTCCTATGCTCGAGTACCTAACGGAAATGTGAAGCATCCGCAGTTGAGAAAACTTTTTGCGCACTTCACGTTCCGGGAATTTCGCATGGAACATAAATAATAGTTCAAAATCCTTGAATCATTTTTTTACCATCTACAAAAAAAACACAAACTCTTTCTGTGAGCCTTTTAGGCATGTGGTAAATTTTGCAGAGCCTTGGGGGTGCGTTTGCCACGCCCCCAATGAAGTTGTTTCGCGGCTGTGAGCTAGATTAAAAGTTGCTCGCGAAATTTTAATAAACTGAGCTCCATTAAATGCCACAGCGCGAGGCGACGGCGCCACAAAACGTTTTGCGGCCGGCAAACGTTACGCATACGACGTGTGGGCCCGCAGCAAATTTTAATTGGCTTGCCAGGCGAAGGGTTATTTTTTTGTTTGTTTTTATTTTCGTGGTTAGTCAATTTGGAGAACTTCGCGACAGTGTATTCATGTGTGTGAGCGTACAAAGTTCAAGGGATTTTGATTTGCCGTTGCTTTGATTAAAAACTTTAGATAGTTTCCTTTTTTTCGGACATTTTTTTGTATTTACTTTTTGGTTTAGTTGTTGACTGGGATTATTGTACAACTTTGTTGTACAACTTGCTGCTCAAAATTGCCCCTACCAACAATTACAATGTCTGTAAAGTTGGCCCTTCGGGTAGGTAACGACACTTTGGAAGGGTTGGATTTTGTTCGCGCGCATTTTCTATTACAATAGTTTTTCTCCGGCGATGGTTGGGTAGTCCAGGTAAAAGTTTAGGTTTTTAATTAGTTTTAGTCGCTTAGCGTTAGGGCTATTTGTTACATGGAGCTTCAGTTTAATATATAAATCTTTACAGCTATGCTGTCTACTCTGCGGTTGATGAGGGACTTTGCTTTTTTGTTGTTCGCCTTTGCTTATCCATTTTCCCCGGTTGCGACTAATTGGCTTAAACTTGTGCAAAACGCTTTGTGGCAATTTGTAAAGAAAGTGGCAAATTTTCTACGAATATAGTATGTCAAAAATGTGTTTGAGAAAGTTCTAGCATAGATTGGTTTACCAACACACGCTCAAGTGTAGGCAATGAAATTGGTATTAAATCGAAACGAAAAGTTTAAGTAAAAAGAAATTACATATCATTAAGAGCTTGAAGAGTGAAGCCTTCAGAAACGTATCATGTTTTGCAATGCCAACACTTATTCTGGGCATGCCGTCAATCAATCGTAGCAGTTATTAACAGCTTCCACTTGACTGACCTCAGTTTATATTAAAAAATTTACAGAGTGCGTTTGTAGAGCCACAACTATTTGCGGTTGCATAAAACGTGCTTTCAATCACAAATCAATCAATCAAGTCAGCAAACAAGACGATTGCTTTTGAGCTCTCTTTGTTTGTGTTAACGACTGCGCAAGGCAACAGGTTTGCTCAGCAACATTAAATGTGTTTGCAATTATCATCAATCAATCAATCAATTGGGCTAACCATGTCTAAATTTTGAAGATTTTCTACACGAATTAGCACGGCGATTTCGGCTATTATGGAGGCAGGGTTTAAAGTCAATGAAATGTCATATTTTCAATCATCAATTAATCAATCACTCAAACAAAAAGCATTTAAGCTTTCTAAACAGCTTGGCTAGACTACAAGCACTTGTTTCAGTGCATTCTACAGAAATATTTATATATAGCACATATTAAGCTAGATCTCTTTCTATTTCAAATGAAGTCAACCTTAAATTTCAGCTTTTGACAGAAATCGTTCAACGTGAGCTGACAAATGCTCGAATTGAAACTCTTCTGTAATGTCTATTAAGTGCTTGACAAGGCACTCACTTGACTCTGAGTACGTTTAATGAAAACGACATGTTTCTGTGTGTATATCTGTCTGTGTATGTGTGTGTGTGTGTGTGTGAGTTTGTTTAAAGGCAAACAGAGAGTCATATCAAATAATGCACATTTCCGCATCCGCTGTAAAAATATCGGCGTCATTTCGAGCCCAAGCTCTTTATACAACAAATATTAGCTCGTTGCCAATGCGATTGCTTTTGACTGGGTATTCTTCTGTCGCTGTCGCTGTCTCTGCCTGCGTTTCTGTTATCCTTGCTCGCTGCGAGATGTCCTGGCAAGTGTTTCAAAATAAACAGCTGCCAGTGTAAATTGCCTCGGGGCAAGTTTTGCTGCCAATGCGCGCAGCAGACGGAGCTGCCTTTGACTGAAAGTTTGAAGACTTGACTCTACACGCATGTGAGATGTCCTGAAAATGGGTATAGCTATGTGTATATGTGTATGTATGTATGTGTGTGTGTGTGTGTGGTTGTGTGTGCATGTGTATATTTGCCACATCCTTTTTGCTGCTGCCATTTTGTTGCGGCAAGACAAACAGCAGCAGTTGCTCTGGCTAAACATTAAGAAATCAACTTTCGACGCCAGTCGTGTCAGTCAACGCGAGCGTCTTTTGTTGTGCTCTGTGTTTTAGTGTGTGTGTGTGTCGGTGTGCCTCTGCACCACTCGGCGGATGCTGCTTGCCCCACGGTTTGTTTTGGCAACAACTTTCGCGAGTCTTTCACATATCATTGCTCTTATTGCAAAATGTTCAACATAAACATAAAGTTATTATATAAATATGAAGTAGCTGCAAGAGAGTGTGGGCGACGGTTGAAAGTGGGCGTAACGCTGTTTTCTTGGCACCAGCCGATGGATGGAGGGCGGGGTGGGGTGAGGCACACGCCTTTTGGCCAAAAGGAGTAGCTGAGCAAAAATATGGCTTAGTGTTTTTTCGCGCATTCGCTTTGGTTTCTGGTTTAAGATTTTGGCGTTTGCAAAGTTTGCTGTTTTTTTTTTTTATCCTTGGTGTCTTTTGTCTTGCAGCGGATTTGAATTATGCGCCAGATTAAGTCAGTGCCTTTGAGTTATTTACACCACGCTTTTGGCTCGGTTTTACTCAAAACTAAGTTTTGAATTTGTTCGTTACAAGGGAAGTGTATGCAAATATCCGAAAACAATTAAAGCGCGTAAACAGGGCCTGGTCTAATGGTTAAGATTGTCTGTATCTATAATCTTCTATAATTGCTCTTAGTTGCCTAAAAGTCATGAGTTTTCCGGTCTTTCGACTAAAACTCGCACATAATCCCAATATAATCGAAAGCCTAAACCAAAAACCATACATAGGTTCTGCTGCCTCACGCGTGCGCAGTTTTCAGTATTCCATGGTTTAAGGCTCGCACTATTTTTTATTTGCGAAACATATCAATCGCTTGAGCTATACACAAATAAAGCTATTTTACACATTTTTCTACTACAAAATTTATAGCATGCATGTAGTATGCGCCGCATATTCAATTTAAGCAAACCAATTTGGCATAACAAAAACTCCCAAAATGCACACACACTCTTACACACACACACTTGAACGCTCACATGGTTTGTTGAAAGCAATGCAACCGCAAAATAAACAACAACAAAAGAGAAGCTCTCGTGCGCTCAGCTCAGGCCAAAGCCATTACTCATACGTCATGTGGCAGGGGCAAAGGGAAAACAAATACAAAATGTATGGTAAAAAATACTACAAATAAAAGAAAAAAAACAGAGTAAATCGCTTGAACGCCAAAAAATAACAACGACAACTAGACGCGAGGGAATTCGGATTGGGTTTTTCGGTTTGCCAAGTGGATCAGAATGCGTCGTAGTTGCAGTTGTTGCATTGAGGCTTTGGTTGCTTGCATGTGCTATATACATACTCACACACGCACGCACACACACACACACACACACTCGAATCGTTGCTTT
The DNA here is from genome assembly GCF_030788295.1 of Drosophila virilis. NCBI lineage: Eukaryota > Metazoa > Arthropoda > Insecta > Diptera > Drosophilidae > Drosophila > Drosophila virilis. Next base: position 31,283,004 of record NC_091544.1, read on the forward strand.
AGCATTTTTAGTGTGGATTCGTATCCTTTTAGCTGGCAACTTGCGTTTATTTCGACGCCACAATTACACACGTTGCCAGGACGACTTGCCCCCTTTGCCACATTATTCAAGCTGTGTGCGTAACCAACTGGCTGCACTTATTGTTGTTGTTAAAGTTGTTGTTGCTTACGACTAACTTGCGTTAAACCACAAATTGAATTACCCAACAGTTTACCAGCTGCGTGATGTGAACCACTAACCACCATTTGCCCTGAGCTCTAAATTTATCCTGCTTCACTCTGTCTCTCTCTCTCTCTCTCTCTCTTGCTCACTTCTCTCTCTCCCTTCTCTCTCCCATCACATTATTATCAATTGCTGCGGCACGCGCTTGGCAGCATTCAAATCTACAAATGCACTGGTGCCTCACAGCGGGGGCACGTGCTGCTTTTTCCTCTCTCTCCTTCTGCACCTCCAAGCCGCTTTTACAATCGTGAAGTGGCAAATATATGCCTTGTGAATTCCACTAGATGCTTTCTTCCATTTATTTGGCTAGCAATCGCATTTAAATAAGCAAATGTGCCATTTAATCGTAACTGCGTACATACCTGCAAGAAAGAGAAAAAATTTGTAGAAATAAGCATTATTATTAAATTCTTTTTAACATAAATATTTGTATGACTTTATTTAACTGTGGATAAATCAGAAATGAGAACTTAAATAAAGAAGAAATCAAATAAAAATACCAAAAACAAGCTGGCGAATTTAACGCCAAGTACCTCATTAAACACATAACACATAATTAAACCAAATTAAAATTTTTAAAATAAAAAGCAAAGGTAAGTTATTAAAAAAGTATTATGTATATTTAAATAATAAAGAATTAAATTACAAATAAATGTTTTATCCTATCTTAATGAGAGGCATCATTTCTACCAATTGATATACAAAAATGTCTATTAACCTATCCCTAGTTTTTTCAAATGCCAATCTCACACCCATTCTCATTCACTGATGCTGCACATATGTCAGCTTATGTTGCGTCCAACATTTACAACATTTTCCCAGCATTTACCGGTCTTTTGGCCAGTTCTTTTTTGCCTACAATATGTCAACTAAAAACTGTTCAATCAATTGAGTATTTTGCGCACGTAGCTGCTAGAAAAAAAATACACACAGAAATTACCAAAATCAGCAAAGCAAATAAATAAAATATTTATGCGAGACAAGGAACGTTTGCGCCCCGCCGCTTCCCTGCTCTGATGGCTATTAGTATGTGTAATATGGGTATAGCCGGAATAGACGACAACATTGTCCTCACTGATTTTATCCTGTTGGCTGTTGTGTCAACATAAAAGAAACGACAACCAACAACCGGGCAAAGAGTCAGCCTAATTGCCAAGTATTCATCACACGCGCATCCATGCGAGCAAACGTGACAGCTGCCGCTTATGTTGCTCGGATATATGTGTATCTACATAAATAGATCTCCATATACAGACTATAGACTTAATCAAAATGAGCTGCATGCCATCAGAAACCAAAATAAACAAAAAATAAATGATTTACTTATGTGATTGACTAATTGAAATCATTACACTCAAAGACCTTTGGTTTCATTTTTTGACTGCTGTAAAATTTTCAACGAGACACTTTAAAAGCCACGTGTTTTAAATATCAAAACCATGACTCCGAAATGTGTCGAGTTGAAAAAAAAACTATTGCTAACTTATATTACTAAAACTATAGGGCATCTTTAAGCCTTAAACACACAGTTAAATATGCCTTAAATTAAAGACAACTTAAAGTCTTACCAGGATTCCTTAAATTTGCCATCAGTGAGAATGGCGCCCCAATGGAGCATATTCAGCTAATCTAATACGTTTTTGCTGTTCAATGTAAAATGTGGCAAGCAAAGTAGAAAGAAATCTTGGCACGCAAAATGTAAGAATTTGCGGAAAGGGAAAAAGCCAGAAAAGAAAAAGGTTGCACAATCCCTGATATCATTCACATAACTTAGCTGGCTGCGAGTTGGGTGCAGTCAAATGTTGAATTATGGAGTTGACTTAACTTGATGTGCTTGTAAATTGCGAAAGGTAGCAGTGCTAAGCGTAGCCAGTTTTTCGTTATTATTCCTAAAAGATACTTTAAAGGAGCATTGGGTTTTGGGTTTATGTTGGGCTCACGGCGGGACTACGTAAGGGCTTATATTTTCATGAATCCGACGCTTATTTACATTTCATTTTTTTGTATTCTTCTTTAAGGCTTTAAGGCCTTTCAGCTGGTTTAATTATCAATTCCTGAGCAGAAAGCTTTAATATTTAATGTGCTTGCAAAGCGATGGAAGATTAATTCAATTGTTTTGCCTTTGGCATATCCTATCACTTCTTTATGGGTAAGAAGTTTTGAGAATTCGTGTGCTTACGAAGCCGACTTCGAGTAAAAAGTTTATTGATCCGCTAAATTTTGCCCGTTTAAAGCATCCACGTTCCTTTATAGCTCTAGAGTTGTAAAGTCTAAATACCACTTACAGCTAATAGAATTGCTGCTTAAATTACATAAAAGCTTACAACCAACCAATGAATTGATAGCCAATGATCTATGGCCCGTGACACGCATCTGTCAATGGATAGATTGCATTTGAAGTCTGACGCCCAGCAAATTTCTGTTGTGTCCATGCAATGCTGTATATTTGTGGCAGAAAACGCTTTGCTGCTCGGCATAAGATGAGAATATGGCATAAACGATAAGCACACACACACAGCCACGAAAACAGATTTGCAACGTTGTTTACGTGGCGTATGAGTAACAAATCAAATGCTGTGCGCAAGAGAACTGCATGTAGGCCGACCAAATGCTGAAGTCCTGATTGGCAACATAAATCAAACAGTGGCGGCAGCTACAAACACACACACACACACATACATACCCTCACACACATCGACATGTAGCTGGCATAATGAAATGCAGCTTCGTGACGCGTCGTTGCAACAGAATTTGGCAGAGCTGATTTCTTTGAGTCTGTCACGTGGCATGCAGAACGCTGAATGACTTCGTTAGCAGCTGCATACTGGCTTACAAACATGCGGCGCACGCAGCTACTGCACCAAAATTGTCAAAACCTATGCAAAACAGGCACCATACACACATACCCACGTAGATAAACAGACAGAACTACAGTCGAAGAGCAGCCGGCAAATCCGTGCGCAGAGTTCAATTGAGCAGCAAATTGCCGGGGCACACCAAAAATGCAAAGAGGGCGTGCAAGAGTGGGCGTGTCAGCTAAAATTGTTAGCACAAATAAAAAGGAAGGGGGAGGGGGGGTGGCACAAAGTCACCTGCAACGTGCAAACGTTTTAAAATTTATTGCCACCATTTGAATGCCACAGCTCGCAACTCACAACTCGTATCTCGCAGCCAGCCCCCACACAACCACGGCACTGGCTTGTTCTGGCAGTTGATTCAGTTTATGCGCTGCCAACATATCGTGAATTCAGCGTGCTGCCAATTTGCGTAAAACTCAAGGCAATATGTAGCCGTCAACCCGAACTCTTCTTAACAACCTTTCAGTTACGCGGCGAATTATAAGCAGCAAGTGGCCAGGTTTTGTGGGGCAGAAGGCAGTTGTCACATAACTCAGAAAGTTAGTGCAGTGCTGCCAACTTGTTTTAAACGAAATGACAAGTTAAGCATAGCCTAATAAATATTTCAGTTAGTTTAGTGCAGCTTTCTAAATATTTAAAAATTATATGATTGACAACAGTTTTCCTTCTTGTTGAAAGCTGCTTTTATCGAGCTCAATTATGTAAAAGTTTTGTTAACTAAGGCAAGACTAAAAGCTGTTTGTGAAACAGCATATTTACCAACTAAGAGTTCGTGGAACTTATGAAAGCAAAAAGCTCTTGAAGATATTCTAAATAATTATTTACTTCAATTGACCCAAGCTTTAAATGTGGCATATTTGGAATATCTTTCACATTTGCTTCTTTTGCTTTCTTTTTTGATAGATTGTTAAAATAAAATAACATTAAAAAAATGATATTTATTGTTTATAATTTTTAAATTGCTCAAATCTATAAATTTTTTTATTTTAGTTTCAAAGTTTTCGCCCAAATTGAAACAATGGAAACGATTTTTACTTTTTTTTTTAATAAAAGCAGATCCGCCAACTTGTGTGAAAATACGCTTTCAATAATATAAACCACTAAATTTGTTGCATTAAGCAAAAATAAAATAAAAAGCATAAATATAAACTAAAAATAAGTTATAGCAAACTCTTTAACAGTTTTCAGTGAATTTAAAATTTTTTTTTTCTATTTAAAATATAAGGCAATCTTAATATAAAATATTTTTCGGAATTTTTCACAGGTAAAATGCAATGCAACAAGAAATGTCAACTATTTTTCCAACGCTTTCAAAATAAATGTGCGCCAATTTCAAAGACAGAAGAGCAAATTTATGCTTAACTGAACCGGTTAGCTGAAGCGACTTCTATTGCATTTGGTGACTTCTGCTGTAGAAATAAACGAGGCGAAAAACTTATTTATTTGTCGCACCTTATGCAAAGCAAAACTACCTGAAATTCGATTTTGGCCGCATGAAGATTCTGTATTTTTTTTTTTTTTTTCGCATAGTGGAAGCTAGAAAATTGGAGCTGATTTGAATGCAGACCGTGTGCGATGTGTTGTTTTTACCGGGTGATTTAGCAGCGCTGCTCGAATCGAAGGACGGGCAAATACAATTTTAGATAGCTGAACAGGAGCAGGCTGGGAGGCTGGGACGAGTCCGACTGGCAGTTTGGATTTAGTGTTTGCTTTCGTTTTTAATTTGAACCTTATTTATTTATGTCTTTTAGCCGTTTTGTAGTTGGGGTTCAAAATTGATGTCTAAATTAGAATGCAGCTCAAGTTGAATGCAGACTGCAGTCTTGTATGTGGGTTAGGCAAACAAACACCAGACTGAATGGAAATGTAAGCTCCCAATATTGCCCACATCCCCTTTCTTTCACCGAGCACCTCATGCAGCTGGCACCCTCGAGCCAAATGTAAGCACTTCTGTGGTTCAACAATTAAAACGTAGCATTTGGGGCACAGGCATTCGCCTCGTTGTCTGTTCTAGTTGTGTGTTTGGGGTGTGCCAGTGTATGAGTGTGTGTGCCTGGCGTTGTTTACCCCTGGGGGTACGTGTGAATCTGCACGGAATCTATGCTCGTCCTGCTGTCGCATTGTGCTACGTCAATTGTTTTCTATTGTTTCTGCATTGTTTTTCAGCTTCCTTCTCCTTTTTTTGTAAAAACCAGCTGTGTTCCACACCCCGTTCCATTGGGGGTTTAATGGGTATTTCGTACATTTGGGCTAAAAACATTTGCAATGCAGTTTACATTTTTAATGCCTGTCAATGTACAAATTTATGTATGCATTTCTGTATGGGTGTGTGTATGTGTGTGTAGGGGATTTAATGTGTTGCTACACAAGAGATTTCCTGCAATGTTTTCTCAGCTGGAAACGTAAGCTTTTAAACCTAGATAACTTATACTACTTGCAGCTTAAGTTTGTTCAGCTCCAATTTGCTAATTTAAAAACGCAACTTAAATGAACGAATATTATTTCGCTAAAAATAACAATACAGTAATTAATATGTATGTTCGAACAAAGCCATGAATCTTTAATTATAACAAAAATAAAATGAAATTGGCTAGATGTATATAAATTATTAATGTTAACACGCATGCATTTTTAATATATTTCATTTGTTTTTCTTTCAATAAATATTTTTAATTGTGGTTTACTTGGCAAACAATAACAAATTAAAGGGCACAACCAGTATTAAGAATATAAATGGCCGGCAATGCGTTTGAAAATCATTTGTTTTTGTTATTTAACATATTATTGCTTCATATAAAAATACCCCCATCATGAATTGTCTGCGATTACCCTTATTAAGCTACCCTTCGCCAACTAACGCAAAGCCAAAATCCAATTACATATAACACCCCATTTGTGTAATAACCCACCCAGGCAAATAAATACGCCTTAAGAAAGAAAAAAAACTGGATTATGGCAAAAAAGAAAACCATTTAAGTTTACAAGCAAACTCCATATGTGAGCGAGGAATAAAATGGAATACTATAAAATTTGCCTGATAATCCAATAAAGCGCACGAGACACACGCTCATACACATTAGTTGAAGGAGGAGGGGCTAGTACAGACGGGAAGCGCCACTCGACTAACAACTTCATTGATACGTAGCAAGCCAAGTAAAAGCCGAACCACACACACACAGAAATGTGGAACAGTTGGCACCACATGCTTACTACAAGCGAATAGAAGTTAAACCACATTTATAAGTCGAACTTGGCATACATGTGCAATGTCATGTCATTGCCTGTTTCTGTCTCTCTCTCTCCCTCTCACTCTCCCCCTCCCTCGCCCACTCGCTTTATGTCTTTCTCTGTCTTCTGGCTTGTTGACATTAGATTGTGTTTAAAGTGGTTGCACACTATACACACACTCACACACGCACGCACACTGGCGGCTTGGCATATATAATGCCTCTAAAATTGTCTACTTATATATTTATGCAAGTGCCTCAGCCTGTGTTGGGATCATATGCCACATTGTCGCACTTCCGACTCGAGTGTCATAAGTGTGAAAGTGTATGTGTGCGAGGGCGTGTGTTTGACAATTGTTTGTTAACGCTCTAGCAGCAGCGTAAGCGGAAACGGAAGTCTAAATGACATTCCCTCAATTTACGCGCAATTGATTTTCCCTTTTGCTTTTATTCTTTAAATAAAAATAATAATCTAAATACGTGACTTTCCGCTTAAAAATGTACAAAATATCAAATATATATCCGCATATGCTTTTACCTAACAGCCGCAAGCGAACAAGCAAAAAGAAATTGGAGCTGGAATCAAAAAATAACCCTATAGCTACATAGCTGGGATTTAGTTAAGGAAAGGCACAAATTAAAGCTGGATATGCACAGCAGCTGCTCTTGGAAACCTAAATAATACCTTAGAAAGATAAAAGTTTTCTTTAAACTGAAATAGTTTTATACAGAAACCTGAAACATATATGATATAGGAATATATCTGTAGTTGGATCACGAAAAAGTGCTCTTATGGAAACTTTAATATTGATGAATTGTATAATCTTTACTTTACGTTTGGAAGCTCATAATCTATGCGGCATAATGTATGCCTCGGTATAATAATCAAGCCCGTTAGGTGTTCTAGTTAGGATATTTAAATGATATAAAAAGGCATAGCCGCATTTGAGCCACAGAAAGAGAGAGGAAGTTAGAAAGAGTTCACAAGAGAGACGCCTGCTTGTTATTAACTTCAAACGGCAACTTTCACACAAACTGCGCCGCTTTTTCCTTTTTTCTTCTATCCGCAGGGGCCACAAAGTCGACTACAGTGTGTGTATGTGCTTATTTGTGTGTGCTCATAGAGAGAGTCAAGTTTGATTGTGTTCGATATAATTTCACATTATTGACACACTATTCTAGTGGCACTTTGAACAGTTTGCCAAGGAGCTGCCTTTGGAGTCAAGAGTCTGTTTTAGGCGAGAGTTTTTATTGGAAAGTATTTATTATTCAAGAGTTATGATTTAATTTACTTAGTGTTAATAGGGGCACATACAGCTGTTGTGTATGAATGCGTGTAATTATAATTTATGGGCCAATTTTGTGCATATGTTTAATTCATTTGCTCATCAATTATTGTTAAGAACAATGCATATGTATTACCTCACTTTTTTTTTATATTTCACATTTTTTATAAATTATATTAATTACGCATTTTATCATGTCCTACTGTGCAATTTATAAACGTAGTTGTGTAATTAAAGCGACATAAATCAATTGTGCGCATTTTTATGCCTGCACATAAGGATGCATTATTAATATCATTCTGTATTGAATGTAAGGTGTTAATTAACGTGTCGCATTTCAATTTAAAAAAATATCATTACGTATTTAATTGTATTTTTAAATGCGCTTCAATATGGCTGCTCAGAAATTTATTTTTGATGGCATGACGGTACAGCTTTTACCGAAAAAAAAGTAGGTCGAAACTTAACCGGCTTATTTATTGCTACATATATAATATCAATGTTATGAATGTTGTGTCTGTATTTGAGGCCTTATTAATAAAATTTATATCATGGCTTAACCTCGTTGAGGCAGGTTGAGACGTATCACAGAATACATATGAAAGTAGTCGGTAGTAGTAGAAAAAGAATTGTTTTAATTATTATTATTAATATGTATTCAATTTTCAGATTTTTACATAGTAAATTAAATTTATGTAGTAATTTAAATTTGCATATTAATTTGAAATGGCGACCTACCGCTTACTCGTTTGACCCCCAGATGCTTTCTTCTGCTTGAAATGATTAATAAGATTACTTTTATTACAAAGTATTTGATAACTATTTAAGCTAATAAAACCGCAATGGCTGCCCGGGAAATAGCTATATCATCTGTTTGCTGAGTGGAATAAATAAGGAAACTAGAAATCACCCACAAGTTGCCACTCCACAAGACAAATAGCGCGCCAGCACTTGAGACTAATGTGTGGCATGAATGACAAGATTCAATCGAGAAATGGTTGTGCAGTAACCAGCAGGTAGGCAGGCAGGCAACCAGGCAGCCAGCAGCTAGTGTTGGGTATTTGCTTATAAACAAAATTGAATTTTTATCGCTGCAACATCGGAGTAAGAAATAAAAAAAAAAAAAAATTGCAATGATAAATAAAGAAAAAATGAAAATGTAAACATGCCAGGCAAAGCGCATGAGAAACGTTCGAATCAATGAACAAGAAAAACGTAGCCAGGACACACAAACACACACCTGCAAATACACAGACACACACAGAGCCAAAAAGTATGCAGCATAACTTGAAGAGTTGTGTGTTGAGGCCGAGCAAGGGGGCGGGCCTTGGTCGAGCTTATACGTGACCCAGTTGACGGGCATTGCCATACAGCCGAAAACCCTCCAGAGCTCTGGCAGAAGAATTGATACCAAGTGGCAAGTAGATATATGCTGAAATGGGTTTAGTGGCTTGGCAGGATGCCGACATTTCGAGCACACTCGAATTTATTTATGCAAACCAGCAATAACTGCATAAATGCTTATAGGGAACTGGAGCGGGTGCGCAAGCAAATCAGGATAAAATTATTTCTCTTACACAAGCTGAGCAAATGAAATAGCAAAAATGAAAAGAAATTGCTTTAAGGCCAAAGCTGACCTCATGAAACAGGACACCAATTTGTTATGCAGGACACGGGGCACAGACCCCACCCACCAGCCATCGCAGCTCTCTTAAGTCCACATTCTTTGCGAACTAATCCTATCGCTGTGGCCATAAAAACTTTATGTGTCAAATGTCATAATCCGAAATCACTTTGCAGCTGACGGTCAAAGATCATAAATTTGCTAACCTCTGAGCCATTGGCTTTTCGTTTGTCCCAGGCTACCATTTAATGGTATTTGGCATTTTTATTATTATTTATGTTTGCACTTTAGTTTTGTTAAACGGGCCACGCACATGATATGCTGACAAAAGAACAATTCCCCCCCCCCCCCCCCCCCCCAACCAAAAAAAAAAAAACAATAGAATTGGGCACGTTGCGTATACGCAATATTTTCTATCCCTTTGCACTTCATTGCGGATTTTATGGCGCACGCACTAAACGCTCAATAATTCCAGTCCCAATATAGCTGCAAATCTCAGTAGGATTTTGTTTTAGCCTTTTCTAGATATACTCCAATTGAAAATATGCATATGTAATTTTTGATTGTCTGCGCATTTAAAAGCTTTTAGCTTAATTGCACTTCAAGCCTTGAACTGAACATTTTAGCTGGGATTATTTTCGGCCACACTTGGACTCGAAATTTGCAGGCTTTTTGTGCATGTGCAAGCGTATTTTCACAAATTTTCAATGGGATTATATGCACTCAAGCATAACCATATTAGATACGACTTTTGCAATTAACAATAGTTAAAATTTAAATTATCAAATTATGCGTTGCTAAGCATTAGTTAATGGCAAATGGTAAATTAAACCCATTTGTATAATAAGTAAGCATGGAAATCCAAGAAGCTCAAACGTCTCCGCTATGCTTCAGGCTTCTATATTTTCATTTACAAGCCCACACAGTTCCCATATAAAAAAAAATATCACCGACATTCTCCTATAAATTGGGAATATATCAAAAACTGCTCTGATCCCATATCTTTTATTCGCGCACGAATACGAATAATGCCTCGCGTATGTTAGTACAAAGCTATGGCGTTTGGCAAGTCTCTCAGTCCAAGCTTAGGTGAGCATTGTGTGTGATATAAAATAAAACCCTTTCAAGCCAGCCTAAAAAAGGAAAATATGAGCCGATGGCTAGACTCAATTTAATGCTCCACAAGACGCTGAGCTCTCACCCGAGTAAACCCCATAAAACTCTCAAATATTTAACCAAATCCGCCACTCTTTCTTCACATTAAAAGCCCCTTTTTTTCTTGGCGCTCTTGCAACAAAGTCGCCATAAATCACGCTAAACATTAAATTATGCATATAAAATGTCAGCCAAATCCGCTGCCAGGAGACAAAAGCCGCCAGCACTGTCTGGGAGTGAAAACAACAACAATAGCAGCAAAAAAAAAAAAAAAACAAAAGGTACAAAGGCAAAAGAAAAAGCTGTTACAATTATGTGTTTAATGCATAAATCAAAAACTCATTTAAAATTAAATCACAGCATTCAACAAATCACAAAACAAAGTTGCAGAAAAAAAAACAAGAGAACAGAATAAATACACTGCGATATGAAAGCAATTATTATATACAAAGGTTTGTCTGTCTGTGTGTGCCTGAGTATGAATTATTCCGACATTCTACATGCATATAAAAAATTCAAAAGCCAGCCAGTAACAAAAGCAACAACAGCGAACAGTCGCCTTCAACGAGTGTATAAAATGTTTATGCAGAAATAAATTGAATGTCGCGGACAGAGACGAGCACTATGGTGCTACTGCCATCAGGCGGCGGCTATTAAAATCAGGAAGAACCAAAAATTAAACGAAAAATGGCGAATACTAGACACTCTCAAAGATAAGCATGCTAGAAAAGTTGTCAGACCAAAATAAAATAAAATTAAAGTAGGCAAAAGAAAATTCTCTAATTGGAATTGCCTGACTAGAAGATACTCCAAGCCGAATCCTTCCATACTGAAAACTGACATATAGTTAATCTATTCATACTATAATGAACCCAATTTGCTTTAAATCAGCTAGCCCTAGATTGAGAAATGTTATTAATAGCACTTATAGTCATCGTTTATCGATTAAAGCTGACTGAATTATCGACGGGCAAATAAAAAAAATTAAAGTGTTTATTAAATTAACTCGATAGCAAACATCGATAACAATTTGCAATCGTAATCGGCTAATCTATACCGAAATTTAACGAAACGTTTTATCGGTAAGCTCCCGATGTCAATAATCGAAATAGAACAGCCAACATAAATTATTCTTAGAATTATAAAGTAATCAACAATTATTATCGATAGCACTTATTGATACTATTTAACTTAAATGACAAGCTAACTGTTTGTGCAAACCAGCCCCAGGCTAGAGCATATTAAATGTAACTGTATTTCATGCCAGGACACCTACGCACATGGCGCAATAATTTAAAGAACCCAACGCCATTACAGTATGCGGTAGGAGTGGGCGGAGTGTAGAGCGGGAGTTTGAGCTTGAGTTGTGGGTGTGGTTATGGGGCATGAATAAGTACGACAAGCCGGTTTGTTGCAGGACGATGTTTGAGCGTCGCACGTCAACTGTCAGCAGCTGCGCACATGCAAGTCAGGCACTTCATGACACTCGCACACACACACACACACACACAGGCACACACACTTTCGAACAGGAAGTGAACGCAACACTCGACACTGCCGGGCCAGGCTGGGCAACAACTTCAACGAAGACTTGAGTACGTGTCGCGCTGCAGCTGCACAGTTGATGGAGGGTTACAGTGGGCACAAGGGGCACACGGGGTATTGCGGGAGGGTGTGTGTGAGTGGTGTACAGTGGATACATTGGATACGACAAACAGCACAGTTCCTGCAGTAAAACCATGCGCTCAACTGTGCGTTCACTCACGCCCACTTTTATGATATGGCTCTGATCTATTCACGCAAATGTGCTTTTGCTAGCTGTCAGAGCTGTCAGTGGCGCAGCGGCAGCTGCTTCGTCAGCGCATTTGACTGTCCGCCTAATGCGAGTATCTACTTTATCTACTTTAGTCTTTAGAGCCCCTTCCCACCCCCCGTTACATATCATTTACAGCACGGCATGCATTGAGCTTCCTTTTGGCTGACAATTGTGTGTTGGATATGGCAGTGCCTGGAAAATCATTATAAAGAGCCAATGATGCTGGCCACGCAGCGTGTGACCATGTCAAGGATTCAGCATCAAATGGCAGCAGCAATTGGATGAGAGTCAAGTGAACAAGTCCTTTTGCCACTTGGCTCCAGTTGCTGGCTGATGTCTTCTGCTGAACTAGAGCAGAACAATAGGGGTTCAAGTCTTTTGCGAACACATTGATGCCCCAAATATGAAGCGTACTCAATAAAAGCCATACGGTTTATTGATAACAATAGCGGCATATGCCCACAAGTAAAACAAGAAAACTAGTTAAGTCTTAGCTGGAGAGAGCCTCACAGCTCAAAACAGCAGGCGATTCTGAAGGCTCGGCAATTTGAGCCCTGAACTATGAGAGCATTCTAAGTATAAGAAACAATATCAACATATGCTTATGTGCTTTATTAAAGTTACAGCATGGTTGTTAGAATGTTTTGGAGAGGCACAACAGGGTCTAATTAATCCTCAATAAAAGCATCCAAACTGCTAACTATAAATACATATGCTTCTAAGTATGCTATGATAATTAACGTGACCACAAAATGAATTCTTAAGCTGTGTAAAAGTGCAAAAAGTGAAATCGAACTGTTCTACAAACAAACAAATTGATCAACATATTTGTCCATTTAATATCAACTACAAAGTGATATCACAACGATAACAAAACATGTCCATATAGACTGCCAGTGTCCCATAATAAAGTTTGCTCAGGAATTTTCTAGCTAATTTTATGCCGACGGGTTTTTTTTAAGTCATTAAAGACAAAACACGATTCTTTTACCTTTGTGGCAACAAAAGGCAACGTACACCTGATGAGCCTCACATGTTTCAGGCGTGTACGCTAGATAGGGAAACTACCTCTCGAGCGGATCCAAGTCCATACTCAAATGTATCATTTGTTCAAGTCCCAATATTTAAGCAACAAGCATCATTAATCAGGATAATCTCCGTTTCAGCTCACTTTTATCTAAAAGTTTGATGTAAAAAAATGTGCCTTGATTTATCCACATGTTATTGGCGAACATCAACAAATGATGTATCGAACTTAAATTCTTTCCAAATATAACTATAATAAATTGCGTATCATTTAAAAGCCTTCAATAAAAGCTGCCTGATTAATATATAAAAACCATATACACACATATGAAAATGATGGACTTTTTAAAAGTTTATTCCAATCGCTTTGCTTCACAATTTATTTGCACATACTTTTTACCAAATTCCAAATGATGCAACGAAAACTTTTCCTCTCCCAAACGCAATTTGGGAGAAAAAATTTCTTCTCCATTTGCAAAACTAGCATGCAAAATAAAATACATACATAAATAATTGTTAAATATATTGAAGTCTCCAGGGTGCAGGATTTTCTCTGCAGCTGTTGCTTTTCCGAAAAAAAGAAAAAACTTAAGCTTTGTATTGAACCATTTTAACTTCAAAGTTATTTATTTTCTCACGCACAATTTGCAAAACTACTTTTTCGCGCTTATTGCGAGTGTTCGAAGGCAGCACTGATCTGTGTAGAACAGCTTACTATATATATATATATATATATATATTTTTTTTTTTTTGACATTGCTTTTATGCTATTGCCTTGTTCCCGTTCTTTTTTGGTTTCAAATCCTTCCTGATCCAGCGTTTTTATGTAAGATAATCGCTGGCAATAATTCATAACCATAAAATATCAATTTTTGTCTACAGTTTCGGAGGGGGCGGCAGTCTTGTTATCAACGCGCATAAATTTCAATCTACACAAACGCTCCGATGTGCGAGCATGTGTGTGTATGGGTGCAGCAGCAGTTGCCACAACAAACAACAGGAACTATGCACAAACACATTGACAATCACACTTGGCTGGGAGGCGTGGCTGAAGTCGATTCGAGTGACATGGCAGACAGACAAGTGTATCGAAAATGGCAGCAGACGCAGAAGCAATGACAACGACAACGACAACAACAGCAACAAGGACAAGCACAAGGACTATATCATAAGCAGTCAACAAGCATGTCATAAATATGTGTATGCGTATGCGTGTGGGTGTGTAGAGGCGTGTGTGTGTGGGTGTCGCCTGCCAGCATATGTTTTAATGCCTGGCAATAAAAATTTATGCATGATTGAAGTTTTTGAAGATTGGCAAAAGCCAACGACTACAAATTGTTAAAATATTTGAAACATATCCCAACTGTGGGTGGCAAGCTCTGCTTTGAATTATGCAGAAAATAAACGGCGTTTAAAATTGATTTTATGTTTTGAAAATCAGTGCGAAGTTAGGAAATGCGAGTCTAATGCAGAAATAAAGAAAGAAATATATTAAAGTGGCTTTAAACAATTTTCAAACAATTTAATAAGAAGGCAGCCAGTGCAACAACATATACGCAAAGGAAAAAGCCAATAAAAACCTTTACGAAATCGAAACAAATGCACACGAAGAAGAAACCAAATGAGACGAGCGCTCTCCAGGAAGAGCAATCCCAAAAGTCTGCCGGTGAAGCAATCACGAAACACAGAAAGGTGATACCAGGGGAATGAAGTGCTGTCACTAAATCGCTTGCGAAAGCAGCACAAGGAATAATCATAAGACATAAAAAACATTCTCTTGTCAGGTGATTGGTAATCAAACGTTTACTCGTAAAATAACGTGATGTAAAATATGCAAAGAATCGGAGTAAGGGTAAGATTCTACTTATTGTGATAATAAGGAAAAGTGAAATCCAGTAACAATAAGTGAAAGTTACGAAACTCATATGCTTAGTGACTCCAATTAAAATGCCTTGTGTAAATACTGTACTCGAGCAAATATAAATTCAGCATAAAAAATTAAGCAATTACCCGTACTGTCAGGTTAATCGTGTTTCTTGCCGCACCTACTAAAGAATTGTGGTGGGCTTACAAATTACAAATCCCCTAAGTGCCGCATAAAACTAAGGCGATAAATAAATAAATGCGGTCAGTCAATGAAATTTATGCGCCAAATTAAAATCTTAGCTTTAAGCTGAGCTGATGCGCATTAGGCCAAAACATTTCAGTGGTGCCAATGAAACCACAACAAGGCCAACATTTTTTTTGTTTTGTTTTCAAATAAAACGGCGAAGAAACAACAAGAGCAAAACTGCCATTAAAACGGAGCCAGACAAGGCCCCAGCATAATCTAATTGGCCGAGTTGAAAAAGCAAGCACTGAAAATAAGCCACATTTTGTTCTTGGCTTTTATTTTGCGGAACATTTTAATTGTATTTAGCGTGTTATTTCAAGCTGTTCCTTTTAAAAGTTAAATTCTTGTTTGTATCGTTGGACATGGCGTATACGTATTACGCCTGTTACACTATGCGTATGCTTGATGCTTGCGCTTGTTTTATTGTTTTTAATTCAATTGAACAGTGCCATTTATCATGTTCTACTTTTCGATTTCATGCTACGTAGAAAAATGTTGCCCGGCAATTTTCTTGCTCTCCCTGTGTGTGTGTGTGTGCGCGCGGTGAAAAATATAATTTATCACATTGACGCTGATGAATTGTTTGTTTCACACTATGACAACTTTATCGCACTGGTGGGTAACGAACCACTAGAATGCCACGCTGCCGCCGCCGCTGCTGTTGCTCCTGCCTCTCACGTCGTGTTTTCCTTTTACCTCCTCCCGCCACATCGAACTCAGCTTTTGCTGCATCATTTGCTTTGCTGCTTGTCCCTTGTGTTGAATTGCTTGTAAAATGTTTGTAGCTGTCAGACAAACTGTTGTCTGTTGTGGCTGCTGCTGTAGCTGATAATGATTTAATATCAGCTGCCTCTTTCTGTATATTTTATGAAATATTCTCCACATTTTCGCCGCAATGCAGTGCCGAGCTGAAGCAACAGCATTTCCGCATTGCATTTGGGCAAATTGTTTGCTTTTGTCTGTGATTTATACAAATTATGTCGCATTGTGTTCATATTTTGCATATTGTGCGGTAGCTGTTAAAAATTTCAACTGCTAAGGGGAACTACATAAAGTTGAACTGAGCAATTTTTGGCATAAATGATGGAAATACTTTGCGGCATATTTGTAAAGTTTTTTGTTTAAAGTTTGTAAAAGTTATGTTATTAAGTAAATAAAGTGCCATTTAATATTTTTATATTTATTTTAATTTAAACATCGGGAGCTCCCGACTAGAACCACTTACTTGTTTTAAATTATAGTTTGGCAAAAACATAAACAAAAACAGCTCTTTCAAAATTTAACAACATATTTCTATAGTACATCTAAGCTAACTATATTAATTTTTATTTGATTTATTTGTTATATATTAATTTGCTACATCGCATTTAATTATAACTTTAAGCAGCATTTATGTAACCAGTACGAAAGTTTTCAATTAAAATCTGCTCAGGCTTGCCTCAGTTAAGCCACATTTAAATGAGAAAAATTTAAAACTAACTAACGCCAGCTAACGGCAGCAGGTGCAGTGAGTTACCTAGAAACTCGCGTCGAGCAACAATTAAATTAAACTTCAATTGCAGTTTTTACTTCATTTTAAGCAGAGGCAAGCACACGTAGCCGGGTCTGTACGCCTTGGGCCATGTCTGAGTCGTTTGGCCAATGGTTTTGTGGCAAGTCCAACTAACTAACTAACTAAGCAGCTGCCTGCCTACCTACAACAGTCTGCCGCCGTCAGGTCTGAACTGTCACTTAGACGCACATCCAGAGCCATAGTCGAGGCACAGAGGATGAGCCGTAACCCGCCTACATTGACTGGCAGCTGTTGACTGCGTTTATCATAGCTGCCAAAGACGTGCAACGACGGGTGGCATTAGGGCGTCTGACACGCCCCTCCTAAATGCAAATGCTTGGGTGGTGACTGCCGGCAGAGGTTTTTGCCAGCGACGTTTTCGACATATTGAATTAAAAAAGGCAGCTGCCCAGACGACGACAACGACAAAGACTTGTAACCAAAAGCAAATTAGAGTCCGTCAATTAATTAGTGGTGCTTGATTTAAGACCAATTCAATTATGAGACTAACGATTCCCTCTAAGATCAGAAATTCAAGCGTGTACCCACACACTGATAAAGAGCAAAGCATAATTTTTAAATAAAAAGAAACTGAAAAGCCCCGCAACTATTTAATTTGCTAAAATTGAAATCAACATTTTCACAATAAAACCATTAATTAGTTAGATTATTAAGTAGTTTCCTGATGAAAGGAACTTTAGGTAAGCTCCTTAGCACACTTTTCCCCATTCAACTAACAGGACTGAGGTCAGATTTTTAATTTTTTTTTTTTTTTTATTTATTTTTATTTTCTAATAAAGCACTATGTTATAAGGGCAAAGTAAGTTGTCAAAATACTCATGTTAACAATCGATATTAAAATAAGTCTATAGATAGGCAAGAGTATAAAGAAAGGTACGATCCCTCTAGAAATCGGCAGACATGCTGGGCTGTAAAATTAAAAGCTAATAAAGAAATTTGAAAAAACCGAAATAGAGATTGTGAAAAAATGAACCAATTAATGTATCTTAATACAGCCTACAGTAAATATATTGAGAGGTTTGCCAGTTAAAGAAGAACTTTATAGCAATTATTTATTCAGAATACGCCTTTCAGCGAGCAAATATTGAATGCTAACAGCTTTGTCTAAATGCATTTATTCTACTTAGTAATGGAACCGACAGAAAATTTCCAATTAAGTCGCTGCTCATTTAGCTGGTTGTCCAATTTTTCCACGTCAATTTACGGAATTAGGTTGCATGTGCAACGCGGTAACGAGCATTGCTTGCTGGCAATTTTATTAACTTAAATGGGTATCAAATTAAGTGGCAGCAGCAGCAGCAGCAACAGTTCTTGTTGTTGCTGTTTTTTGTTACAAAAATGTGCAATTTTAAATTAACTTCAAACTGTCAGGCTGCACACGGTGAACGTGCGCTAGTTTATAATTAAAACAAAATATTTTAGTTTGCAGCAGATTCTACAACATTTAATTGCAACTGCAAGCCGAAAGCCAGAAAGCGCAGAGAGACCAAGAATTTGCTAAGCACACACAGACCACACACGCGTGCACACACACACACATGTACAGTTCTACGTCGAGGAAGTGGATGGTCAGCCGCAGACACCTTTGTTGGTATTTTGTTATGCGTCTTCAGCGTGCAGGTGGCAAAGTGCCTGCTCCTCGCTTAAGTCCCTCCCCCGCCGCCAATCTTGCGAATGTGTCGGCGGCGCAATTTCGCTTTTAAATTTATCACTTGCCAAGTGACAATTGCTTGGACAAAAAAATTGCAGAGAAATAAAGAAAATGAGTGAAATATTCGAGGCAGCACTAGCAAATACCGTGTAAAATATTATTTAAAACTTACCCTCAAACCATATTAAATAACAAATAATATTGTAAATACATATATATTATATACATATTATATATTAGTTTTATTAGTTAAAAAATCTTAACGTTGTGGTATCTGTCTGTATATTCAAATGTACCACATAATAATTCTAAAATAAAATTCCAAATTAAAGAAAAAGAAAAATTCTCGGTCAGTGGTGACACATATAAATAAATGGCCTGCGCAACGTCGAACTCTTAGTTAATGCTCATGGCCTGCTCCTGTGTCTGGCATCGACAGCGCATTATTAGATATAAGAATTTTGCATTTTAATGGCATCATTTGCGTTATCTATGCGCAGCTGATTGTGTCTGATTTTTATTTATTCCCTGTATGTGTGCAATATTTCATTTGCATTTAAATTTGCTTGCCTTCTTATGTTGGCAATTCGTCTCCTTTTGTTGTTGCTCATGACATGTTTATGATCTAAGAAGCTAAATATATGATCGAATTTGCATAAAATGCCATCTATGTGCAAATAGTAAGTGCTGTGCGGGGCGGGTTGGGGGTACAGCTTGTTTCGAGCAGCGAGAAGCGATTATATTTCATGAGATAAGCTGTTGAATGTGCTAGAGTAGCAGGGCGAAATGCGATAAATCATAAACACTTCTCAAAAGCTTTTTAGATGCAAGTCGAAAAGTTTTAAAGTGTAAGCGCAGAGAGAAGCGCAGCAAGAAGCACTGAGGTTTCTTTTTTAAACTGCGAGAACACGGATTATTTTAAGTTCCCTGTAGATGTACAAAATGCTTTTAAATCGCATGTTTTATTAAAACTGTAAAAAAATAAACCCCGAAATCCGATTTACCTGCAAAATGTTTTACTTATTTATGAAGCAACATAAAAAAACAGAGTCGCAAAAAGAAAGCGAATTCCGTTTGCAATTTGCGTTTTGCAGACAGCTTATGCCACACACAAAAATTATGAGCAACTCAAAGCCAAAGATGACCGAAAAAAAAAATAGAATGTACTTCTGGCATAAAAAGATAACATAAACAAGTAAAGGACAAAAGCGCTGTGAGCTGTCGCCACAAAGCGAGCCAATTTATTGTAATGACAAAATAAGTGTGGCGATTTATGTGAGTGTGTGGGTGTGTGCATATCCTGTGTTGTGTGTATTTGTGTGACAAAAAACTATAATATAAATACACAAAACACAAAAGGTCATAAAACTAAAGCAACGCGTTAATTGCAATTCCCAATTGACCACAAACAGAAAATTTGCAAGCATAAACTGAGGGCACGTCTGCGGGCTTTGGTTGTGTGCATGTGTGTGAGAGCGTGTGTGTGTGTCTGCGTGTGTGAGAGCGTGTGTGTGTGTCACATAAAGTAGCTAATTACTGTTAGTTATGTTGCTGCCCACAAAATGCCGTAATTTATGCGTCGGTGTGCGGTGTGTGTGAATGTATGTGGCTGCTGCGGTTACAACACCATAAAATGTTAGATTCGTGGTTGCAGCCCATGTGTGTGTGCGTGTGTGTATGTGTGAATGCAGCTTACGGCTAAATGTTGTCAAATGAGCATTTTGCATATGTCTCTTAGCCAGTTTTTAGGCATCCCCTAGCCGAAAAACTAGCTAAAAAAAAAAAAAGACTGGCAGAAATTTGTCAAAAATTGCGTGTGGCAAAATTGGAATTTGCCACAGCCCGCCCCTTAAAACGTTGCTCAAACGGATTCCATTAACTTGGATTTTCTCATGAGGGAGACAGAAAGAGAGAAAATCCCACTGACACCCTCCAGACCAAGAGACACCAATTACTGCACCGCCCCGGGCACACAAAATTCCTTAGCGTCTGACTGCAACCAAATTTGTGCTCATTTGTGCGATAATGCGAACACCACAACAAGAGGTAATTGGTGCCTAGGGATGGTCAAAGTTTGAATACTCTACCAAATAAACGAAATCGACTATTTTATCAATATCCGACCGATCGTTTTTATGACAGTTACATGGTAAAGTAGTTAAGCTGTAAACAGATTTACAACCAGATCCATATCGCCTCGGATGATAATACTGATCAACAATATATCTGCTATATGGATGCGTTACACATTTAATGACAAGCTTATAATACCCCCAGTTAGAATATGACCAAAGCTGTTTGCAGAAGAAAAAATACTCTGTTGCACCGAGTGGAGAACTATTTAATTAGGCTAATCTATTTGCATTGACAGCAAATGGACAGCACGGCCAGGCAGAAGCAGTCCAATAATTGATACGGACAAGCGATGGAGAGCACTTACACATACTTACACACGCACATACTCACTCACAAACCCAGCGCCTGAAACTATGCAATGCAAAGGCAACACAATAAAAACCTGCCCCAATGCGTGCCGCACAGCGTAACTCGATTCAAATTAAGCAGTACAAAATTTACACAGCGACTCGTGTCAATTTGAAATTTGGGGCAGGGCAATGCGATTTAGATGGGCAGATGCTCATGGGTAGGGATGGAGGCGGGCTCTAACAGAGGGTACAAGAGTGTGTTGTATTGCGGGCTTTTATTGAATTTGCGCAGAGTGCTTGTTTGTCTGGCGTCTAAGTGGCTCAGCGATTGGCTCTAAGTGTGTGTGGGTCGGTGTATTGCCAATTTCGCAGTTTGATGTTTTTTTTTTTTGTGTGTTTGTTACATACGAGGCCTGTATCGCCTCCTAATTGGCATGCACTTAGCGGCCATAGTAACTGAAAAGCTTGATCCAGGACTTTGAAATATTTATAGACTTTGGCGTAGGGCACAAGCAAAAGTTACAATAGATAGAATTAATAGCCTACAAATATTATGGGATATATACTTTTTCTTAACATATATGTATATGTATATCAAAGAATATTGAATTTCAAATATATAATTCACACACCCTTGGGTTTGTTTAAGTATAGATAGCACATAAAATCAATTTAAATAGCAACATTTTCCATTAAATTTTTTTCCTTTTCATTAATGTTGTTTCAGTTTTTGCTTTTGCATTATTTTTGCATAGTTTCCGACCGACATTAAGTCCATTTAATTAAACTGCTAATTGTTAATTAATTATTTGTTGTTACCGTTATTAACGCTGCGAACGAAAATGAAATGAGATGTGTTTAATGTGTGCCGATAATTGATTTAAATGCCAGTGTACAACAAACGGGGCGTACGCGGCGTATGCGCATTGGGCATATATAATATTGGTGGAGCAGAACGCATAGCTAATGCAATTGCCCATTGCCAATTGTAAATGCAATTGCAAATGCGAATGCAAATGCGGCAAATGCAGCCGCAATTATTGCAAATATTGCATCGAGCTATTTAATTGGCATTCGCTCGGACATTGCGCATACGCCACGTGGCGCCGCACAGGTGTGTCGCGTTGCTGCTGCAATTTGCTTGCATTTCGATCTCATATTTTATTTGATTAGCTTCGAGTTTGGCAGCCCCAACAGTGGCCAGTGTCCAGCGGTCACGTCTGTGGTAAGCCGCATGACCAGAAATATGCCATGCGTGTGGGTATATGTGTGTGTGAATTTGTGTTGTCCTGGCCGCTGGCAAAACACAAATGGCCAACTTTAATTGTTGTCAATTTATTGTGGTGGTCCCTATTATTCTCTAATACAGCCTAGACCTATTATTATATCGATTTGTTCTTCATGCTCAAAGTGTTTTTTATGAAAAACACTTCATATTTATTCATACTTTTTAGATAATTTTCTTAGAGTTCTCTATTCAGTTGTAAAAGTCAGAACTATATGTTCAATATATTATTTTCAACCTATTATAACCTCAGCGGTCACAAATATAACTTAAAAATTAATTAATTTATTAATTCACCCTTGACTTACATGGCTACATTAATTATTCTTAAATTATTTTACATAACGCTAAGCTTTATAGCTCCCAAAAGGATATCCCTCATTTCATCTTTCTTTCTAACTTGTAATTATAATTAATGTTTGTACCATAATAAGTCTTTGATAATAAATTCGTTCGCGAATCAACAAATTTCGGCTTCCAGCGGCGTTTTTGCACAAGCCATAAATAAAGCTCCCCGTTCTGTTTTAAGCAAATATCTGTATAATTATTAACGCTGTTGTTTTAGATATATTTTGTGGGTGGGCAGAAACTGAGGGTATACCGCTAATATATATATTATCCGCTCTATATGCGAATTACTCAATATTTATGTGAACATTTTTGTGGCAGAATCGTTTTGGTTAAGCTGCAGGCTAAGCGAGTCAACTAATTAAGCAATTAAAATGTTCAATAAATAGCATAATCTGATTATTTATGAAATTAATTTATTGTACAAGCAGTTTAAACTAAATACAAATTAAATATAATATATTTGCTTATAGTGCGAGACAACTCAAATAAATGATAGTAAATATAATTGAATAATTGTAAACGGTATAGAATTCTTTTTGAGAACGAATTTATGTTATGTTATGAATGTTCACGTTAAATGTGATAGTTAAAATAAGGGCTTAAGTTAAGTCTAGTTAGCTACACTTTGTTATAATATACATGCATTTATTTTATTCACCCGTCATTTTGTCAAATTTTCACACCCTTTATCATATGCCACTTGATGCCATTTCCCACTCTGGCTATTTTATCTGTACAGCTGCACAGAAACGCACACATAAATCCCTGCCAAAAGCATTTATATAGCTCGCAGCTCAATGCACACAAATGTGCATTGTGTGCATGTCCGAGGCAATGATGAGTGCTCATATTGTGTGTCATTTCGAATCAAACCACGGCCGAGTTGCCAATGTTGGCAAGAAAACAAGGCTAAGGATACACTAGAAGCATACCAAAAAAAAAAAAAAAAATGATAGCACTGACAAATGTCAAGTGTCGGGCCGCAAATGTCAGCGAGTGACAAGTCAAGCAGCAAGCGGGCAACCAGCCAAAACCTGTCACATGTCGCCACGTGATTTATGTGCAGGAGCCGAGCAGAGCAAGCACCAGGACTAACACCAGGGCTAACAGGAGACACAGGAGTAACAGGCACAGCGGAGCTGATGGTGACCATAACGACCGCGACGTTTAACTTTGAGTGACAAACATTTCTAAAACGAAAACGAGTGGCCAGACTAAAGGCGAGAGTGTTCAACGGGCAGATACCCAGCATATTATATTTATATATATTTATATATTTAATTCTTGTATTTAAAATCTGGGATTCACATTTAAATATATATTTTCTTAATAGGGTATACGAAGCCGATAAACTGTGACAAATTCGGAGCAGTCATATACCATTATCTTCGATAAGGCTACAAAGTATGTACGAATCCTTATAAAATATGAGCCAGGCAACGTGGGATCCCCCACTGATTCATATTGTATAGCGTATGTATGTAAATGATTAATGATTCAACAAGCACTTCCTTTACCATATTAAAATACCATTTATTTATGTGCAGCAAAAACATTTTATTATAGCAATTTAGCCTAGAACATAATTTGTATATAGCAGGGTATACAAAAACTTGCATAGTTGGACTAAAAAACTTTTTTCTGTTGAATTACTGGCAAGCCAGGCTGAAACTTTTACCTCTCGTTTGTGGCTCATGTGGAGTGAAACGATAATGGCATTATGTATACGCGTCGTCAGCCGGCGAAAAGTGCTGCATACGCACAGGCGGCGCAATTTGATGTGCATTTAATTAGAATCAGTGCACAAAATTTAATGCTAATGTCTGACTTGGCATTTGTCTGCTTCGAGCAGCTGCTGCCACTCAACACAAACTAATTTGAGTGAAATGTGCAATGCGATTAGCACATGAATTCTAATTAAATATTCATATCGCTAATGGTGAAAGGCACAGACATTTTCCAGTACCCCGAACACATGGCAGACAACGGAAAATCAATAAATTGATGTTTAAAAAAATGATATAAGCCAACGTTCCACTTGACCATGGCTCAATGTCACTATCATGGCCAGTGCACTTGAAATATATCTAAGTATCGAGAACTAATACTTGCAGCTGGCCTTGTGGACACAATTTCGAATACGAGCCCGACAATGGCTATGTCAGCACTTAAGTTCGACGACTTGTGACAAAACGGCCAGGGACGCTAATAAACTGCATTTGATGCACATGAAAAGATGTTGTGGTACAACGTATTAGAGCTCAACTTTACGTAATTTGTTGAATTTAGCAAGAGTCAACAGTCAGCAAACGCGACGTGCAAATGCACTTTAATATTTATTAAGCATTCGTATTTGGAGAAATCATTGAAGCAGCAACTTCTTTTGAAGCTGCGATTTGGAAAGTACTTTAAGTAACGTCTCAAATGTGGTTGTCTTAAGTTTTGACATTCGAGCTTCTTTCGAAAGGCTAGTTAAAACTTTGAGGGTCATGTGTTTTGTTTCAAGTTAGTGAACCACTTCAAAGATATGTCAAAAGTTTGAGAATGTTTTTTTCTCAAGCTACATGAGTTGAAATACTGAACTAAGAATTGACTCGAAAATGGCACCTCGCATCTTCAGCAGCAGATGGTAAGTAAATTGGCTAAGTAAAGTTAGACATAAGTACAGTGCTGAAATTTGGTATTAACTTCTTAAAAGTTTCAGCTTACATATATTTTAAAATTATTTGAAAGTCACTTTCAACAATTACCCGAGAGCTAATTGCTACTGGGAAAATTGCAGTTAACTCTTTCAGTCGTCAATCAGTATGTCAATTAATCAGACAGTGAGAGCAAAAATTTCTAAATATACAGAGCGAAGACTAATTGTGTTTAATTGGTCGCAATAAAAGCCAGTTGATAAACATTAATTGCTGCATATCGCAGATAATCTGAATTAAGATAAGGGAAATAAATATCTAGTTATATAAATAACTTTTATTTTACTGTTCACAATTCTGTTAAGAAAATAATGTATTTCAGTCAATTCAAAAACTTTGTATAACAACATATACAATCGAACCAAAGCATCATATTTTTCAAGAGCACCTAGCTTTATACAATGAGTTTGTCCAAACATCAGTTGGATACCCATCCTTAGCTTTTAAAAAGAAAAGTTTCAGCTCTTGGCTGCTCTTGAGAGATACAATTTATATGTTAAACAATAAAATTGCATTAAAAATTACCATAAAATGAAATGCAACGGCGAAAACACCAAAATTTCAACGTTGACCGCATCGAAAGGCTGTGGAACGACCAGACGCAATGCTAGTTGCTTCAGCAGCTCTCTCTCTCTCTCTGCCTCTTTATGTCTCTATCTCTCTCTGTCTCTCTCTCCCAATATCTCTCTCTTGGCACCAAACAGCAGCCAAGCGCATTTGTATTCATTAAGGAATTTCCGCAAGTTTTTCAAGTTTTTTTCCTGTTTGCCTGTCGCGCCGCTTCCCTTTTGCCTGTCTCCTGATCCTGCTCCTACTTCTGTTCCTGCTCCTGTGTCCTGTCTTCGCCAATGTCTCTTCAGTGTCGTCTCTGGTTGGCATTTTACTTCTTGCACTTTTGCTTAACATTTGTTGCTTTGCGCCTTTGCCTTTGCCTTTGCCTTCGGTTCCGTTGCTCCAACCCCCCATCAGCAACTCATCCCGCAGCTGGCATGGTTGATTAAAATGTCAAATGCCGTGCATATTTTAAATGCCGTCGCACGCCAGCGAGCATAAAGCACAGAAATAAACCAAGAAGCGGCCCAAAAGAAAATTTAAAGCCAAATGGCCAAGAGCAACAGCACAAACGGGGCAATTAAGACATGAAAAAAAAACACAGAAGAGAACAATTACCTTCGCGGAGTCTAAGATTGAATACCCTTCTGGACATACTTTGCTTGTAAATATGCGAGAATAATTATAAATTCGTATTTTTCAAGTTTAAACAAAATATCACGAAATATGAACTCGACTCTTCTCTTTTGATAAATATCAAAAATATATGTATATATATACATATATAGATTTATCCTTCTATGTGTATAATACTGCAGTACTAAATTAAAATATCCTTTGCCGAGCTGTAATTAACTCAATGCGGCACAGTGGCATGTGGTATGCGGCTTGACAAGACGCATGCACAATCATTTTAAATGAGATATCAAATTTTGCTTAACACTCGACTTTTTTTCAATGTTTTATTTTATTTTTAAAACTTTCTTGTTTCTTCGCTTATTTTAGGTTCGCTAATTTATGCAGGACAACAGCAAAGGCTTTAATTAATTACAAACCTCACAGCCTTGAGGCTGTTGAAATTGCGTAGGCATCGCCCCCAAATGACTTTATTTACAGAATACAAACACAAATGTGCTGACAGCACTTACACACACACACGCCTGCCTGTCATCGGTTATATTAGCAGCCTCATAAACAGCATTGTGTTAATATCCAGCCCAGTCACGCCTCTTTATTGCTTGAATTTGTTTTTGTGCAAGCTAAAATTATCAAACTTTTTTTTTAATTTCTTTTTATTTGTATTCTTTTCTTTTGTAAACTGTTCTAAAATTACTCGCAAACTTTTAATTACAGCACCCATTTTTACCTGCCCGCATTGTGTCGAACTTTTGCTTTAAACATTTGCGATTGCATGCAATTAGTTGGAATATATTTTCTTTTTAATGGCATCAAATACTCAAGAACCCATCAAGCTAGCGAATATCAATGGCAACGACGAAACTTTTAGCCAGCAAATACTAAAATTCAGTCAGTTTCTATAGAAATACTTTGATATTCGATTTCAGCTTTCCACCTGATGCAGACAACAGGAAAATCAGAAAACCATCAGACAAAAGCCAAAAAATGTTGCTGAGGGAGCGAAGTTAAACAATGAGCCAGAAAACTGCAGGTAAGAAAATCAACTTGCAGCTATGTTCCACAGTTGACTACATAATTGCGGCAACTTGATTTATTAATGATTCCCAGCAACCAGCTGAAAGTACTATAGAATGCAGCGTATTGCAAGCTGTGCTTAAAGTTGCATTCAAATCTAGTAGGAATTAAATTTTATGTCGGTTCTGTTTCTGTCAGAAGAATTTTGATGAAAGAAAAAGAATTTTGAAATACTTTAAATTAAAAAAGCTCAATTAAAGCATTAAACTTTAATATCTTAATTGTTGCAAACTTATCGTACATGTTTACATTATTACTAACTTTGTTAAAGCTCAAAGATGAATTGTGCTTAACGTAAAAGCTTCCGCGAGTTTCAGACGAGCAATTGCAAGGCTAGTCTTAAGTAAATATTATTTTAAGCTCTTCATATAATATGATGCCTTGTATGTTTTTAAGAGCTTGTAAATGCTTTAACTGTAAGCTTATTTAATATTCAAGTGAGAATGATTGCATTTCTTACACACAGCTAAGCTGACTTACAACTTATAGAAGGCCTCTATATGTATGAATTTACGCCGGATATTAAAATGAAATTAAGCCAACCGTTCTTAAATTACGCTAACTGCAATTGCATAAGTTTTGTCATTATCCCTTTGGAATTGCATACCTGAAAAGATACAGAAAAACATATAAGATTAGTAAATAGCACAATAAAATTTACATTAATATTTTACAGTCGTACGAAAGTAAAACTACAAAACAAACTAAAATTAAAGCGAAAACTTTTGCAGCGACTTTCGCAAAACGAGGCGCCTAAAAATGGCTACCAATGAGAAAGTTTTTCTTATCAAGTGTAAAGCGTTGCCCAGGCGAGAAAGACAAACTGTTGTTGTTCTTATTATTATTGTTGCCTGAAGCTGCGCAGCGAATGGAGTCGTAGATAAGCCCGGCAGTGTGGCACAAACCAGGACGACAAATACTAATTTTACAAGGAAACGACAGAGTCACAAGAAAAAGAAACTTGTCCAAAAACTTTGGGCTAAAAAAAGATGGAAATTATAGAAACAGCTAAAGCGAAAGTTAAAATAAGTCGTGCGGAAAATCAAGCCGCTGATTTTGCCTTGCGGCCACATTCGCTTGATATATTAAGTTGTTGCGAATCGCTCAAATTAATTGCCGAGCCAAGTAATTGCCAAGCACAATGAGCATTAACCAACACCAACAACAGAAACAGCAACATCGCAAATAACTCGCTCCAGATTAGCTTGCGCCGCACTCATAATTCATACGCCATGTTGACAGGCAGCGGCAAAGTTTGTGCTCTTGGCCAATTTAATGCAAGAATGCGTCACAAAAGTTATATTTCGTGCAGCAAAAAAAATGGCACATTAATGCTGAACAAAAATCAAGAAACTAAACAAAACATTTCCAACTGGATATACCCTGCCTTCGGTGTAGAATAATTTATGTTTAAGCACAAACGATGTAGCCAATCGATTAAAATACTTTGCTAAAAAGGCATGAGAGGTTTCTGAACCGATGGTTAAGTCTCGGGCTTAATTTAAGAATAAAAATGTTGATCTACCGATAACTATCTATATATCGATAACTATCATTATTTTATTGTATAGCCTCTGTCCACTGGTTTCAAATTTCACATATTGGTGTTCCACCGCTCCATTTTAGGTACTCTTTTCGAAATTTTGCCATGTTTAAATTCTAAAATCTGTGGGATTACTCAAATTCTAAATTTCTTATTGAATGTTGCCGCTTGCCTTCGTTGATATATCAGCTGTTTATGTTTACGATACTTTACCATTTTTCACAACATCGATAGAAATCTCGATTAATCATCGCAAGAACCACGAAATGTTCGGGGCGAATTTAAACATTTCTGAAAAATGTGCCTTTTTTGAAAGATATGTGAAATGTATTTTTTTATGGGGAAACGCACAGGTCGCATTTCACACATTTGCCAAAAATGTGACATTTCATGAAATGTGTTCAGTAGACAGGGGCTATTATTTACATTTAATTTCGATTAGCAATGGATTGGATTGGAAACAATTGATAAGTTATAGATATGAAAATTAAGACTTTATTAGGAATAATTTCAATTCGCATCCCCTGTAGTAAATTAAATTTGTAAATACAATATAAAGAAATCGCATATTTTAATCCGTCGATAAAATATAGATAGCTTTAAAAATCAGTCAAGAGCGCACCGATGCTAAGATAAGGCATGTAATTTGTAGTGTTTTAACACCAGCTTGAAACCTATAAGCCCCTTTGCTCATTCGTTAGCTGGGTATATGAAAAAGTTAAGACGTGCACGATCATAAATCACTTGAAATATATGCGAACGGTGCTGCTGCTGTTGCGTGTGTGTGTGTGTGTGTATATGCGTATGTGTGCCGGAAACACGTCAGCATGTTATGCACCGGAAGCTGATATACGTCAAGAGCTATGTAGCAGCTGCCAAGGCAGCCAAGGATATGTGTGTAAGTGTGTGTGCGTCTGGGGCGTTGCATACTATAATGAGGCACTGATTGGTGCATGAGAAATTGCCATATAGAGTGAAGTCTCTTGTTAGGTTGCATGCTATTTATGCTGATTATTTTAGCCTGGTCTAAGTAAATCAAACAAGTTGACACTTGGTCAGGCCACTTGGACTATATTTGGGACGCATGCAACATGCAGCATGCGACAAAGCAGCAGGCAGCTCATAACTTTGCCACTTTATGTGGCACCAGCGTCAAGAACTTAACCCGCATCCTGCCACATTACACGATGCCACTTTACCTTCTAGCGGAGACGCCGCTGCTTAACCCATTACAATGTGCGACATTTTTCTTAGCCACACCCCCTCGCTCCCCTCACCTTGTCCGCCTGCTTGCCCTCTATAGAATTTGCAGCATTTTTCAAGTGGCAAGCGCTTTGCTTTCTGCTTGTCTGCCGCTGTTCTTGCACTTTGCATAACTTTGTTGCATACTTTTGCGTATATCTTTTGCACTCTTCTATCGCTCGATCTAGCTGATATTGCCTTCTCGCTTGCACACTGCCACATTATGCATTATAAATGCATAAACATTGTGCCTGGCGTTTACTTAATGCTGCCATAACTTAAACAAGGCTAACAAAAACTAAAATAAAATATACTCTGATAAAAATAAACTGTCATAATTTTTATATTTTTAGAAAACTCGAGTTAAGTGTGAATGTTTGTTGAGTTCGAGTACTTTGCTGGCGACTGTGCGAATACTTGTTATAAGCACTATAAGTCTGCAGTTGATGACATAAAGCGAACGTGGCTCCTAAGTGCTAGATATTTATAGTTTTCGTATGAAATTTCTTGGCACATGACAATATATCTTAATAACAGCCCAATTAATTATACTTAAAAGTTAAGAAAAACTTGTCGAAATTGCTTGCCGCTCAATAGAGCACTTTATGTTAATATTATATTAGCTGTTTCTGAACACTCACAAGTTTACAAATTGAACAACAATTGTTGCTAAATTTTTAACACAATTACCACACATTGTTGTGGGCGCTGCTGGCGACAGCAAAAGTCAAGAAAAATTGCCCACATCGGACGAACATGTAAAGCAAAATGATACTTCAGGTGATATTATATAAAGAATCCCTAGAAAAAAATAATAACAAATCAATTAGCCAGGCAACAAACTTTCGACAAGCAAGCTAAAAAACTACAAAATTCAATTTTCATCAAGTTGCATGCGGCATATACGTAATCCGACAGCTAATAAATATAACGCATACGCCGTGAGTGACTGCAATAAAAATCAATATTTGTTGCCTACGTTCACGCTACTTGTGATATATGCAATTTCATGCATCGATTGACTTAGCAAGTGGAAAATCCTCTCTAGTTCTTCTGAGCCATCAGGCTCATTTGCATGAAGCCTAGGCAACAAACCGTACCCGATTCACTGACTTGCACTGATTGTTCCGTTTTGCACGCCGACTAACTCCGCCAGGTAGAAGCTCTATGTAGGTCGCCAATTGGATTTGCAGGCAATTAAAATCGACTTAAAACTGCTGCGCGCGGCGCAAAATTTTCCTTTCGCAATGCATTTTCCCCTGTTACACTTTTTCCAATTGCGTAATCTGTTTGTATTGCCTCGCAAGGGGAGCTGTGGCGGACATGGGGTGGGGATTTATTTACGAGTATGCCTCGACTCACTTGTTACACCCGCATTATGCGCATTAACTGGGTAATTGTACCAGCTTTGCAGGGCTTAAAGTGCAGCTAGCTTGTTAAAATGAAAATAGAAATGAAAAAAAAGATCACAAGATGTTTGCTCTGGGACTACGACTTGCGTTGGCTAAGTAAATTCATAATCCTTTGAGTGTGTTTCCTTAAATAGAAATTTTGTGAATGGTATAAAATTTAATTTAATTAGATTTAAGTCGTAACATGGTTTGAGATTCATTTTAATTACTCTGAGAGTAAATATCTATAAAAAATATGTAAAGACTATCAAGCTTCTTGGGAATATTAGATATGAAAATATAAACACTTGGTATACGCGTTTTATCTTCGTGGCGAAAAGAGCGCTAGCTGGAAAAATACTACATTTTTATTTTTATCTTCAATTTATTTTTTAGGCGATACATTTTATTCATCTACAACAAACTATTGGGCACTTGCACATCTATTGCATCGCATACGAAGGCGAATAAAATTATTATTTTGTTGACGTGGACTTACTCCTTAAGTAATTCTGAGACATTTTTTAGTCCATCTTACATTAATGCGTCCCACTCTGCTGCATATATATACCCAAAATCAGTGTTGTACAGCGCCAAAACAAATCCCATTTCAGCAGAACATGCAGAACAATCTGATGCATTAATCCGACAGCTGCAACAATTACAAGAGTTGTTACTGTGCAGAGCTGCCTGTACAGGTGCACAACTATGGTGTTAGAGTCAGCTGTCATATGTAGATTGTGTGTGTGTGTGTCTAACTGTGGAGTCGCCTTAAACTCAGTGTGGCTCGAACAATTTGGCAACATTGACCCAAGCGCATAATCGTATATGTCAAGCTGAGCTACTGGCACGCACTGCAAATGAGGCTAACAATGTGCCGAGTGTGTGTATATGTGTCTGCATGTCAAAAGTGTAATTAATTACTAAATACGTGTTTGAAATGCACACAGGAAGACACACACACACATACACCCACACACATGAACATTCATCTGCGAACTCACTAAACTCTGCGTAAACTAACATTCGCACTTCAGCAAGCGAATCCTTAGAGAAACTTGAGTAGTTCCCAGACGCTGTCTCAAGTGTGTGTGCAAGTCCGAATGTTCATGTGAGTGTGTGTGTGAATGACTTACAATGATTATGTTGCAAAGCAGCCGCCACGCCCACTGCACTTTGACTTTCTCGCACAGCCCAAAAAAAAATGTGTTAAATAACAAGTTAAACTCAAGTAGCAAAAGGCACTTGTCGGACTTATAAATGACTGTGGCACTTAGTTATGATACGCACGCTCTCTCTTTCTCTCTCGTTGTCTCTCTCTTCCTCTCTCTCTCCCTTTCTCTTTCTCTATCTTTCTCTTTTTTTCTATCCATCTCTTTCACACTCCATATACCTGCTCTAGCACTGAAGACAAATGTCGGAAGACATTCGAAATATGCTGGTAATTATTTTGTTGAATGTCTTTCAGGTTTTGTCGAGTGCGAAAATTTATTATATAGCTTCTGGGCTGCCTGGACAGTTATTAATGTGCAGGTTAGTTGGGCGACACCCAAAGACATTTCATAAAAATGACTTTAATTCTATACTTCATCAAAACCAGCCACGCCTCTAAAATCAGTGCCAAACTTTTTGCCCAGCTAAGCTTATTTTTATTAATTATTTTATTTGATGGTGTTACCATTAAAATTAACCTTAAATTGACAAAAATCTTTGGCATTAATTTTAATAAAATTTGTTAGCATTTGCGAAAGGCGCAGCTAAGCAGAAAATTAAAATAAATTGACTGCGTAAATACAAGTAATAACCCAACGAAGTAAATATCATTTACAAATCGTTTACATCATTTATATCATTTACATTTACTAATACAAATTTA
Source organism: Drosophila virilis (assembly GCF_030788295.1). Taxonomy (NCBI): domain Eukaryota; kingdom Metazoa; phylum Arthropoda; class Insecta; order Diptera; family Drosophilidae; genus Drosophila; species Drosophila virilis. The sequence goes on from NC_091544.1 coordinate 31,316,633, forward strand.
TGCAAAAATGTTTTGAATTTAAATTTGAATTTTCTAATAAATTTAAAGAAAACCTAACATTTATTATTTTATATTATATTATACTAGCGGGAATAGCCGGGCCTTGCCCGTGGCACGTATGTAATAAAATCAATAATAACAAAAAGCTTTGAAAAAGATTTTGAAACTGAGCGGACGATAAACAAACAACTTTCTTGCAAACGTTTTCCACCATTTTACCACTGTTGTAGTGGAATTTTCCAAATCGATGAAACACGTATTCATTATATTCTAATGTAGAGCTTGAAAATAAGTTTGATGCAAATCGGACACAACCTTACATTCTCGTCTCAAATGATTATTTATGTAGATCTATGGAAATAAATTTGAGGGCGAAAGGCCACCCACAAAATCTTTGACTCTCATTTCCGTCAAGGAAACACCCCTGATATTAATTTCAACAAAGACCTTTGAAAATGATTTTGACGCCGATCGGATGGTTACCAAAAAACTTTCATACAAACATTTTCGTTAATTAACCACTGTTGTGTTGTGGGTGGAATTTTCCAAATCGCCAAAACACGTATTTATAAAGTTCTTATGTAGAGCTCTGAAAAAAAGTTTGAAGCAAATCAGACAAAACTTAAAACTACACCAAAAAATTCTTAAATCGCATTTCTACCGAGGATGCTGTGAAACACGTCTCAAATGATTTATCATATAGATTCTTGAAAATGAGTTTTAGCGCGAAACGTCATTCAGTCAGGACAAAAAGTTTTATATCTAGAGATTATTGAGTATTTCGATGCTAAACTATATATTTCATAATAATTCTTATTATTTTTCCAACAAATTATTTCCATATATATATATATATATATATATAAGCACAAATACGTCCTTCATTTGCAAGCTCTATATCCTGACAGCTTATGACATTTCTTTTGTTCGCAAAACTTATTTAATTTCCTTGGAACATATGCCGCCTGTTATCGGTTATTATTTTTCTATTGTTATTTATAGCTTTATTATACTTTCCTTTTTGCATAACTTCAAATCGCTGTCATTTGTTGTGCACGTCGCACAAGGTATGCAACAATATTTGAAAGCCAAAAAAAACAAAACGAAAATAAACTTGGCTAAATGTCAACAAGAGTCCAAAAAAGTTTTTCCACTTGGCACAAAACTTTAATCGCTAACCATTTTCCCTCCCTTCTTTAGTCTTTCACCTTTGTGCGTAGCTCGCCCTCTGTTTCGCTCTCTCTTTCCGTCTCCTCTTTTCTAAGCTGCCTTTGTCAGAGGCAGCTTGTTAGCCATTTTTTTCTTTAGGCTGTCCCCACAAAACACGTTACCATGGAAATAAAAGGGAAGCTACCAATTTTTGCTCAAAGCGTTTGCACATGATTTAGCGGGAATTTGGAGAGCTGTGTATGCTTTTTGACTGCTGCTTTTGCGGCCTTTGATACCCTCTTCTCAGAAAGATATATGGGGCGTTTACATATTTACGGACGGACTGAATAAGCCCTCTACTGTTATGGAAATGAAAGTACCCTTTCCCTCTCAGTCTCCAACTCTCTCGATTTCTACAATTATCTTTAATATCTACATGAGGGATTTGCTGCCGATGTCTCACTTTCCGCTTAGTTCTCTTTCCCTCTCGCTCTCTCTCTCCCCTTCTAAGGAAAATTCTTATCTTTCAGCTTTAGGTATACGTACTTCTTACTATACTATCTCCAGATCCTCCTCAATTTCGTAACAAATCTATCACACAATTACAGGATATCTTCTAGTACGCTATACACGTATATCACAATTTTTTAGGTTCTTTCTTTTTGATCTGAGTTGTTTTTGTATTTTTTTTTTTGCACTTTCATACAGCTGTCAAATGCACACCTGTACGTGTATGTTTGGGTGTGTGTAAGAGTGTGTGTGTTTCATATTCTTTTGCGCAATATGAAATTAATGAAACTTTATGTTGGTCGCTTACAAATAATTCCCTGAAAATTGCAAACTTTTGATTTCAGCTCTGTTGAATGTGTACAGCAAAAGTTAATTAAAATATTTAATGCATAATTTGATAATAATTTTATGAATTTATTTGCTTAAAAAAGAGCCTTTATCAAGAGCTATTGAAAATGAAAACCCCAATTAAATATTTAAATAATTAAAATTGTTAAATCAACACTCGCATATGCCTCAGTTGTTTTGAGGTTTTTCATGAAAAGCGCAAACGCCCTTTAACACTCAACTCCCAACGAGTTCGGCAGGCTGAAAAGTTCTTCAATTAATTTGATTGAAAATGTTATGCAATTAACATAAAAGTTGTTTCACGACTTGCTTTGTTGTTATCGCAAAGTGTTTTGTTGCCGCTTAAGGCCTGATTGTAATGGACAAGCTGACGTTTATTTTGGTTATAGAACATTATGTCAATCACAATAATGTTTTTCGGCCAACCTTTCAAGTTCTTAATGGAAAACGAAAGCTCCCGGCAACAAAGCAAAGTGCTCTGATGTAAATTTATGCAATTTGAACATGTCTTAGTTCGTTAGGAGCCGACAAATAGTCTCTGATTTATTAACATTTATGTTAATTCTAAGATTGTCACTTTACAGCTGTTTTACTGACAGCAATGTTGCGTTCTATATTCAAGCTTAATTAATCATTTATTTTATGAGCCAGATTTCTTTGCAACGTTTATTTAAATAATGTTATTTCTAACAGTCGCTGTCATGTTCAAGATCTACATATTCTACAGCAATCTGCTACTCTGTAAAGTTCGCTCACACTGTTAACCCACACTCAGATCTACTTCGTCTATGTAATCTCTTACAGCCTCTCAGTGCAGCTTCTTCTTAGTGTTAATGCGCACCAAATTCTTGGTCTGCTTTATATAAACTTTAACAGCAAGAAGCTCTCAGCTTATGTATTATCACGGCCATTAACAGCAGTATAACCATGTTAGGCGACTGCGAACTGCTAACATATTCTGATGCTATAGATGCTCTGCTGTCTCAAAGTTATAAGCTTAAAACAAAATGTTTCTACAGTTTTGTTGCAGTTATTGACAGACCAAAAAAACCCATTTCGATATGAAGTTTAGTTAATATTCCAGTAACACCTTGCAGATGTGAGCAGAGCAAAGCTCGCAAAAGTCAGCAAAAAATAAGGAAAAATAGAAAGTTTTGCGCACCTGTAAAATACGAGACGTGCCAGAATTTTACTTTGTTATTGACAGGACTACAGTTCAGCTCCTCCCTATAATCTGTGGAGGGGGGGTGTGCTGTCAAAACCAATGGCATTTGATACAAAACACGGCGCAGTCCGCGAGGTCGGTTTTAGACGCAGGTTTTGAAGTGGAAACTGAAAGGCCTTCAAAAGAGAATGGCGCGTGTGGCCCATAAATGCGTCATTGGCTCATTAGTAAATGAACTGTAAATGGATTTCAAAGCCTGTCAAACAATATGAACCCTTGCTAAGCGCACATACACAGCTGACTCTGGGCCATACCCATTCAATTATCCCCTTGAGCAGCGACTTTCAATGAATTTTGAGTTCGGCATTTGAAAATTAATCTGCAGGGTATGAACTGGGGTATGTGGAGTGATTGGAGCTGCCTTGAAAGGAATGTCAAAATTGCAGGATGTTACTTTGTGGTTGCCAAGATGTTGGATTTTGCGTCAATTCGATTAATCAGAATAATTGCTAAAGCTGGGCTGCGGTAAATATTGGAGTAAAACAAATGGAACTAAAGTAAAATCATTAAAAAAAAAACACACAAAATATATGTAAAAAAAATATACCAAAAAACTATTTTAGGATAACAATATTTTAAAATAACTATTATATGATTAAAAGACGTTTTTAAAAAGAATTTTTTTTTTTATAATATTACATTCATCAACATATAGTGTTTTTGAGATTGGCTTTAAGCCTCGAATACTTTGAATACTTTGCGAAGGATCAGTTATTCAGACGTGAATCCAAACGCATTTGTTCAGTTCTGCATTTGTTAAAATCCAATTACATATGCAAATTACCATCCCTGCCGGCATGTCAACAATTTTCTTAGCCTCTGGTCAATCAAATGCACAAATTTTCATGTTAACCCAAGTCAAATACGTTTTGTGACTGAACTTTAGTTAAATACACGTTGCTTATATGGCATGCACAACAATGGCCGGGCAACCCGCCCATTAAACACTTAGCATACACACCACTTACTTAGCTGAGTGGGACACAGCCCACAGCCAGTTGACCGGGCCGACTATGTCTCAGGACTTGACGAATTTACGTCATTGAAACTCGGAAGCACATAAACTATTATTAATGTTAATCACTGTAATCGCATTAAGAGCAAAGCAGACGCCGCTGCTCAATTACGCACAATTGTGGGCGTGGCCGTAGGGCGACCTTTGTGCATATCGTGTACAGTTAGCTGTTAGGTAAGTGGACACAATGTGTATTAATTAACAGCACACACACACACACACACACACACACACACACACACACACACACACAAACACACACACACACGCACTCATACCGCACGCACACAATTACACAAAGTGAAATCAATTAGAGCTACAGGTTCGGATTTGTATACGTTAATGCTACATAATAAAATCTCGAATTTATTGAGCTTAATATTTATGAATTCTTAAAATAAATGATATATTGTTTTTTTTTTTAATACTTTATCGTATATATTAAAAAACAATTGAAAAACAATTATAATTAAATTTTAGTAAAACTACAACGGCTAATATATAAAAAATTTAATCAATGAAAACTTCAGCTCTCAGAATGAACTTATATAAAAATTTAAAGGCATTGTGAATAATACATTATAAAATACTTAAGTAATGGATGCATTATTTGAATTATTACAAAAAAAAATAGAAAAAAATGGAGTAAAAGAAGGTGCAGCACTGAATTATGCCGTAGTCTCGTCTCTAAGTGTTTTATTTGATGCCTTTAAGTTACGAGAGCTTCTAAAATGTAGATATTAATGCCGTATGATTTAAATACTCTACAAACTTGGGATAAAAAAATAAATAAGTAAATTATTGGGTCCTGCAAAATTCGTCTTGCTTATAATATATTGACTATACAATAAATTGATATTGATTTCTATGGATTTACTGAAAGTTATAGATGTTTTTTCTTTTTTAATTTACACTAACTTTTGAATAAGTTCTTATGCATAGCACTCCTTATACGTACATCATATGAACGGCATGAAAGTCGCGAACATACATGCTGATATCTATTGTGAACTCATGCACAACCCAAGCACATATAATTACCTTTAATGGCAAAAAAAAAATGTCTGCGAACTTCGTCAAGTCAACGATCCGAAAATAGGGGCTGGGAGAGTTGGGGACTGCGCCGTCAAACAATCAAAGCACATAAAAAGTAGAATTTTTTTAGCTGGCGTTTAAGATAAATCGCGGGAGACAAATAAAAGAGCGCCATAAAACGTGGCTTATTTTAAGTGCAGCGCGACATGGTTCATGGGCTGCTTTTTGTAGGTCTATTGCCGGGCACGGAACCTAACCTGATGTCATGTGGCGTTATTAACGCGAGGACACAGTCAGTGTGTGAGTGTGTACGACGGTGTGTGTGTGGGTTCATATAATGGCAGACATGTCGCTGGCTACATTTTTGGCCATGGCCAGCTTAATATTTGCTGCTACGTGTTGAACATGGAATTTAATTTCTTTGGTAATTAATTGCAATCGTGTTGGCATTACGCTTAATGTTCTAATTGGACAAATAGGTATGGTGTGAGTGTGTGTGTGTGTGGGACTGTGTGTATATAAAATTGTTTGGCTTTGACTTTGGCGTTTTATTTGACAAGTCAACGATGTTAATGCGAAATGCAATGCACGCTCAATTGATTTTATGATTTGCCTAATTGTCGCAGGAGTATGAAGCCAACTGTGTGTGTGTGTTTGTGTGAATGTTTGTTTGCCTGTGGTTGTATGTGTGTGTTTGTGTGGCCCATAGTAGGGGTGTGTGTGTGTGAGAGAGTGCGAGCGGTTGGGCATGTGTACTTTGTGCTTACATGTCATCAGTTCATTGTACTAATGTTTGACACATCAATTGGTTTGGGAATTCAATTAATTTAGTTTCCCGTTGAGCTGGCATTTAATTAAATTGAATTTCCTGGGATAGGGTAGGTGACTATCAAATATAATGTACTGGCAATTGTTACCAACAAATAGGAACCGATTAAATTTGTTTTACATAAACTGTCCGATCAAACTATTTTCGATCATTCAAGTTCATATAAGTTTTCACAGGTGCTAGTTTAAAGTCTAGACTCGTTTCTAAAATAGACGATGTACCATTTGCTTTACATCAACTTAACAAAGTGTTAACAAGCACGAAAATCTGTTAAGTTTAAAAAAAATTTTAATTCCATTTGTATAGTTTTCTCTACAAATTCAGATTTCGCTATTCCTGCTACTCACTTTGGCTAGTACTTATAACTACGCCTGGCAAACTGTTTGCTCACAGACAAGACCACTTGAAATTTGACAAACACTTTCGCTTACCTGCAACGAGAACGAAATATAGATAAAAGAGCTGTGTTAAAAAATACTTTGTGTGTACAAGCAAAAAATAAACAAAAAAGTAATATGATACTTAAAAGAAGAGGAAAAATAGAAACTGCACGCGGGGCAGCTGTCGTTAAAGGAGAGCCTCACAAAAGCCTATTAAAAACAACAAGAGGATAAAAAAGGCACAGGATCCCAGACGCAGGACAACACACAATATTTGTGTAGGCGTTAAAACGGCTGACACGTTTGCAGAACACAAACACCAGGGGGCGCCACTCATTACGGCGTACACTAAGAAAATTTACGTATTAAACGCAAAAGTTTGCCGGCCCAAATTAAAATGTACTTTCCAAAAACTGAGAAGATGGAAAAGCAAAACTTATTAGAATCGGACATCATGCTTATATAAAATAATTTGTTGTGTTTTAGCATATTTCAACGAAATTCTGTTACCACCATATCCTGGCACAAAAGCGTAAACACTCATATCAGCCACTATATCAGTTTAATAGGAACAATGCGCTGTAAATTGTGTTGCACGGGAAAGGACTTTGTGTAACTAAGATCAGATAATTCTATTTTATGTAGGCCGTATGCCAGCCATTGTATTAAATTTACTGCATTTTAACAATACAAGTTCTGATTTGTTTTAAACGCATATATATTTTTTATTTGTTTAAAAAAATAGACTGCACAAAATTGGCTAGCTCTTAAAGGTCTTAAAAGAAAAACACGTAGCTGAGGTAGGACCCAAGTGTAGAAGTGGCAACGAGAAAGCAGCTACTTTATGTTTCCTGGCCTGGTTTTCCGGCTGTGCCAAGTCGGTTGACCGCAAATTAAATTAGAAGAAAAGCGAAACGAGAACGTAACAAAAATAACGAGTTGTAACAACAGCAACAAACAACAACAGCAACTGGCACAACAAGAGGAACAAGCGGAAAAACCACAGGCATCCCAAATGCCTGGTATTACGGAAGCAGAACGACAAGAGCCGAGCACCTAAAGTGGAGCAGGCCAGGCCAGGCCAGAATTAAAACAATAGATGCAGAGAAGAACTGGGCTGCAAACAAGTTGGCAACTCTGCCATCCTTGAGCTTAACTGGATAATTACGTAGATGTAGCTACGTAAGCTACGCTTACGTAAAACAGACACTCAATAGACCTGCCCTAGGTAAACCATCCAATGAGCTGGTGAAGGGGAAAGGATTTCTAATTCTCGATTAGCAATTAGTTTTATTTTCAATGTTGTTTTTTTTTTTTTTGAGCGGTGACCAGGACTACAACTTTGCCAAGTACTTAAAAACTTAAGGAATGAAACTTTTTTTCTACCTCTACATTTATTTTTGGTCTTTTCTTTTTCTTTTTTTGAGGCTCGGCTGTTTTTATCTAATGGCCCGAAAGTTTTGTGCGGCAAGGCATGAAAAGGGTTTAGGCAACTTTTGGGTTTTCTAAGAGGCTTACAAGGCGAACCCAACACAAAATTTTGTACTTCTAATATTTTTCATTAGAACGAAATATTTCGCATAAGAATAAGTTGGGCTTAAACCATTTTCATATTGATAATAAATGACTTGTAAAAGCGCATTAGGCTAATTACAAAAGGAAGACATATGACAACAAGAAGTGGTAAATGATAATTATAACTTGAAATAATTAGTCAAGAGAAAAGGGTAGGTTAATAAAGATTGGCATAAGTCAAATGTAAATATTTGCTGAGGCAAAGCTGAATTAATTTAACAAAGCAAAAAAGGCTTACAAACACAAAATATTTAAACAGTTCGATACTCTAATGACAAGAAATATATGTTGTTTTTGTAGCGAGACGCCTTGTTAATTATGAATAAGTATGAAAAAATACATTTTTTGATTACTTTTTTTTTAGTTTTCAATTTATTATTATTATTATTATTATTAATCAATTGCTTTGTAAGAACTAAAACTAAACTAAATTGGGTATTTTTTTTTTTTTGTTACATTTTTCCTGCCTAAAAAAGAGATAATAGTCTTTGCCCCAGTCAAGCTGGCGTATAAAAAACAGCATAAATATGCCATGCATAAAACAAACACAACACAAAACACACACACACACACACACATTAAATTCCATACACAATGATAAACAAAAACTAAACATTGGAATAATTTATGCTGGCGCCAAATCTGCGTCGTCGTCTCCAACTGTCCCATTCAGCTTTCAAGCAGGGAGCGGAATTCATTAAAATCAAATAAAAAGCTGCTAGAAAAAATCTCAAAAAAAAACAACAACAACAACAACGCGTCGTAATCAGCCAATTGTGAAAAATGTGTTAAGCATATGCAAATATACTACAAAAAAAAAATAAAAATAAATAAATAATAAAATAAAGCGAACAATAAAAACGTCACTAAACCTCCGTCTGACGCTTTGAATCACAACAGCAAAAAAGCTGCCTCCAAATGTTGCGACAATGTCATTAATTTTGTTGCTATTATTTATTATTTTATTTATTTATTTTTTCTCTTTTTTTTTATTATTTTTTTTTTCTTTGATTTGTCTTCCCATGATGACAGCGCGAAATATGTTTTGCAGCTTTCATAATCCCGATTGCAAATGATAATTTATCTCAAGTGAATGCGTTATCGAGCATATGTGTGATAAAAAAATATTTGCGTGTAGGGTTTTTGGTTTCCAACAGGCGTTGATTTTTTATTTCTCGTGTGGTCGGATCGGATCGTATCTGGCTTCTGCCTTTGTCAGTATGTCGCGTTGTTAATAAATCATTTCATTTATGGCAGCCACGCAGTCGCTGAATTATTGGCGACAATGTGGTAGCATATCAGCTGCCACCGCTGCTGCCACAGCTGCTTCTGGCGCCGCCAACAACCAGGCGAAAGATATAAATGATAAAATTGTGGGCCGTATATATGATCGGGCTTCTGCAACATGTGTCGCGTTGAAAGAAGTACGCAAAATACTTAATGTAGTTAAAAAATGGTAATTGGCAAATTTAGCTAAACATGAGATATAAAGTGTGCAATACACTCGATACTTATTACTGCATTATATGCACTAGACGACTCTACAAATGCGAATGCCCATATTTTGCATAAACTCAACACTATAATCTTATACAAATTGCTACGCGATGCTATTTGCAATCACCTAGAGACTATAATTTGATACAACTTGCTACTTGATACTTGATTCGTAGAAACTAAACACTAACAATTTTAAACAATACTCTTCCTATATGAACTAAAGACAATAGTTGTATAAAACTGCTTATTGCAGAAGCTTTTGTAGTGAAATTTATAGCATATGCTACTTGCTGCAGTTATACTTGTTATTTTGCTATCGTCGACGAATTCTTAGTGAGGCAATGGACTTTGTGTTCACGAGTTAGTGCATACGCAGTAATAGATTTTAATTGTTAGTCTAAGCATCTAGAAAATTAAAAGATATAACTGTGAATTTAATTAGCCATACATTGTGAATGTAATATTAAATGCTTTTAAATATGGCCCATATGTTTTTTTCTACTCACTGAGTCTGTCTACAACTAAAACACACATTTAAAATGCTTTCTCGAAACTCTTTTCCTGGCCCTTAGACTGCTTAGATCTTAAAGCAAATCATCTCTAATATAGATGAACTACAAATATTGACTATATTATTTATGTCAACTTATGAACTTAACCACATTCGAGCTCTGCAATGAAATATAACAACTATGAAGGCTGCAATTAGTAGCCACAGCTGCTGCTGCACATGCACATGCTGTGTGCCCAGTTTGGTTGTGCAATTAAAATATGGAAGAAGAAATTTCCACTTTCAACTTTATTGTTTTGCCCACGAAAAAGACAAAAGCCAACATATTCATGCAAGGAACAGTACATATATACATATATGGCCCTGGTCATTATTACAATTTCAGCACTTGCACTCAACTTTGTACCCAAAATATAATCCCCATGAAAAAAGGGGGGTGACCTCTGTAAACCCAAAAAAGAGCTACAAAAAATTACCAAAAAAAAAACGAATAGCTGAATAAACCATACCAAAATGCATGCAAATGCATGTGTATGCATGTCCGTGTGTATGTGTGTGTGTGTGTGTGTGGCAAGGCGTTAACAACAAACCACACTTTGCGTAATGGTCTGTTGGGTGGGTCTAAAGAAACGTATGTACATGCGGGCGCACATGTGGCGTATGTGTGATATCGTGTTGACTTTGCCAACAGGCACCCACATACCAATTCGCTTTCTTCTTCTTCTTCTTTTTTTTTAAGTACTCGCATGCAACTGAATATGTGCATTGTTTGTTCACACGCACACACACAGCCGTATATACTTTGACCTACATGTCAGCTTTGGGCACGCACTCCGTCGTCTAGTTGCCAGTCTTGATTTTCATTCGAGCCGCATTTCCCTGCGGCCCTAAAACGAAACCATTTTCTTTTGCAGTTTAACAAAATGGAGGTCATGGCTTCCGGTTATTAATTTCGTATATATTCTAATTCGTTTCTTTTTCAGCAAATTTCCCTTTTTTTGCGCAACAAGGCTATGCGCGTATTTAGTTAATGGAAATTATTCGAAATGCAACATTCTGGCAGAAGACAGCCAGCCCGAGAAAAATGCACTCGCTTGGAAAAACAAAAATTGAATTTTATATACGCCTAACGGGCATGAAAAGCAGCAAAAACAGAAAGCATCTTGAATTTCAGCTAGCTTTAGCGCAAAAATTCGCGTACATTTTTGGCAATGCAAACTGGGAAATAAGGGAGGGCATAAATAAAGAAAAGCGATGCATTTAATGGCAAAAAGCTTATATAAATATTTATGTATTAAGCTTTTGCTGACTGTTTGATTGACTGATTGAGGATCAACTGCCGAGCTGCAGCTGAAAGCGCAGTAATTGCATTTTTATGACTTTAAGAACAACTAAGACGAGATTTCGGAAAATATATTTAACTGGGGGACTCCTACTTAAGAGTTCTTGAAAAATCATGTAAGTTAAAGCTGAAGAAGAGAGCCGGATGTAAGTTTATTTTGCATCAACTTCACGACATTTTAAAGAACTTAAACGGCCATAAATGGATCTGCATTTTATATAAAAAATGTAATTTTCAATATAATCAAAGCATTTTCGAGTTTTAAATCGCACATAAAAGATACTCGGCTAAAGCAATTGTCGCTCACAAGAGTGGCTTAATTCAGCTGTGATTAAAACTGAAAATGTTGCACCTTTTACTTATCAATGCCACGTGGCAGGTAATACAATTAACCCATACGATGCCATAATTTGCCAGGACACGACCTTTAGCTGCTGATAAGGTTGCTCCTTAGCCAAAAGCCCAAGCCGGAGCCTTTTGCCTGTCTGGGTGAGCGTTAAACTAATTTTCTACGACTGCACATTAAATAGAATTTTTGGGGGTAGTTAGCAGCGCCCCTCAAGCCAGGCATCCCACTCCTTTATTTGTTGAGCTGCTTGCGCCGTGGCAAAGGCAATTATGTATGTAGTTATATATATATACAACGGATGGTATATGCAGGGGGCGTGTGTAATCCCAAATGACGCCAAACTCAATCTTGGGCTTGGGCCTTTATTAGAACATCCACACAAAAGCCCACCTTATCAATATTCATAACTTTGTAGGGGCGAATGTGTTAGAAGCTCGCAGCTTTATATAGCCATAAAATCGGTTCAAAGATTTATGCTTAAAGTTCTGAGAAGTTCAAGTTTTCAAAGCCCAAAATCTCTAAGTGTATTGATAAAAAAATAGCAAAGATTGTGACATATATTACATACATTTAAACATTGGCTTTAATGTTAGCAATAGAGCGAGTCGGCGACAAAGAGGGTGGGAGAGACGAGGCTGTTGTTAATTTAACGCGCCGCTTCAACTTTAATCTGAGCACAGAAAAAACATTGAATCAGCATAAAATGCACATTATGAATAGCAAAGCCAAAAAAGCATTACGTAGAATTTTATTAATCGCAAGCCACCTTGGCTGTGCGCCAATAGAAATTTACCTTCCCCTCCACACACACACACACCCTTGGAGCAGCCGGTCTTTGTGTCAGTCTGCCCAATTCCTAGCCTCATAAAATTAATGGCCAACGCCTGGTTTACTACCGAGTCGAAGAGCCGAAAAAAAAGAATTACGCAAAAAATTTGCCTAAACATTTTCTTTCTTTTTTTCCCCGGACGCGTAAAGCTTGGGATAATTTTATAGACCCGAGCGCCTTAACATTTTGATGGGCATCATAGGAAACTTTCCGTTTCGGCAAATTCCAGTTGCAGGGCCAGTGCACACACATTTTCAACGTGATTTTTGCGTAAAATGTGGTCTCATACCATGCGGTATCTGGCTTATTTAGTCAGCTGCCTTAACAGATTACAAACGGGGCCAGCATGTCGGACAGATTTTTATAAGGTGGTTTGCCAAGGGCCCAAATTGTGAAGCTGTCAGAAAGGACTACAGGATTTGAACGAAGACCATGTAATAAATATGATAAAGTACAGAGTACAAGTTGATTTGCTGAGGAGAAAGATAATATTTAGGCCTCGGTTTAGAAATCGGGAGGCCAAAGATAATATTATTGTATGGTTTGAAATTATTCTTCTCTTTTATTAAAATTTAATTTTAGAAATTTAATCAAGCTACATTCTTTGTTTAATATTTTGTATGATTTTTCTTGACGCAAGATATACTTTTGATCTGTTTCAACTAATATTTGTTTTTGTTTTACTGTTGATATTTATTTAACGATTTTATATTACAATTTTAAGGCTGAAACATAATCATGTTGAGTAGTATTCTGAAAAGAATCAATCAAAAAATATTATTTAAATGTATTTTATTTTCTAGGATTGCACTCCAAGTTTGGATTGAAGAGTTAGTTCTTGACCTACGTATTCCCTATTTCCACTTTTGCATTTCTATATTTATACCCTTGCAATGAAATGTGTAACGCATAGAAGCAGACATCTCCGACCCCAAAAAATATATATATTCTTGATCAGTATCAACCGACGAGTCGATATAGCCATGTCCGTCTGTTCGTCTGTATGTTTCTATGCGAACTAGTCCCTCAGTTTTAAAGGTATATTAATGTAACTTTGCAGACGTCCCTCTTTCCGTTGCACGCAGCATATATGACGAAACCAGCTGGATCGGAACACTACAAGTTGTTGAATAAAAAAAAACATTTTGTTTTTCAAGATATCTTGATCAAGCTCGGCATCTATTAGTTTTACTACACTCCTCATATATATGCAAAATCTAATTAAGATCGGACCAGTATATCATATAGCTGCCACAGGAACAATCGGTCGAAAATTAAGATGTTGTATGGAAAACTTTTTTTCATTCAGGATATTTTGCTTAAACACGGTATTTATAGATTTCACTATGCTCCCTTCATTTTTGCAAAATCGTACAGACTACTATATAATATATCTGCTATAGGAACGATCGATCGAAAACTAGGTTTTTGATTAAAAACCTTTTTTTTATCAAGATATCTGGACCAAACTCGGCATTAACTCTTTTCCCTGTGCTTCTTGTTTGGCGTGCCGAAGATAGCCTTTCTCGGTTTTATTCAATTTTCAACCCATAACATTTACTTAAGCTGTAAAATTCTTGCAACCGATTTATATTTATATTCTAGCTATTTTTTACGTGCATTATACTTCCCTAATTCATTAAGCTTAAGTGTTGCCTTACTTTTCCATAATTTTATGAAAATTCAAACTTTAGGAGCTCTAAAAAATTGTTTAAACAATAAAAACAACTCAACTTTGGACTCATTACTATCCAGTTCTCGAATACAATCCAAAGAGCAGCTGCTCCCGAATAGCTCGCCAGAATAATGGCAAAATAAATAAACAGGGGCAATTACAATGGTTATCGGCAATTAAAGACACTCCTCGCCAAACGGAAGCCCCGCCAGAATGCAAAAATAAAAAATGCAAACAATTCAACGAGTTGAATGTTTATAAGGAACAAATTTAATGCGCTCCACTCGCCAAGTTCTAATCATCCACTGAATGAGGCATGCAACAGCACGAAAAACGTAGAAAAAGAAAAATGGAAAGGGGTAGAGAGAAACTAGGAAGCAAACTTGTCGTTAATTGCAATACAAAATGCTGCAAAGGGCGCACATCACAATTGCCTGACTATAATTGTTGCACTTTATGCAGTTTAACGCACAGCCAACTTTTCAATTGTTGCGACATTTTTATTGCGTAATTTATGCAACACCATAAAGTAGTAATAAAAGTGTGCGAGAATAGAAGATATCCTCTAATAATTTAATAATATGCATACTCAAGAGAAGTGCGTCTTTTTGTTGGGAAATTCAAGTGAATAAATTGATATAATTGAAATTAATATTCGCTGAAGTTCAGCAATTGCGGGAGTCTATTCAATTTCTTGGAAGATGCACTGAGGTACTCAGTACGCACTTATTAAACTCATATTAAACTTATTCTATTCATATCTAATAGGTCGTGAGATAAAGGATGGACAGCCAGATGGGCAGAACGAATCAACTATCTAGCCTCTAGATTCCGTGATCAATCAATAAATTCAAACAAAATTCATAGATTACTTGTGATGTGGCTTAACTACGTAATATATAATAATTCATTAAATTCGATTTTACTAAGTAATTCAGAGACCTATAAATTAATATACAGTCCACTGCGACAGTATGAAATCCACTTCACTCCATCGAGTACCTTTTATCAACGAGAATATATGTGATTCGACTATTTGAGCTATGAATGTAGGCCATATAGTCTAGTACTTACATCAAATGAAGTCTGCAAATGATGGAAAGAACTCACATAATAAGAGATCCAGAGATATTCAGTCCAACAGAGAGTATTCAACTTACAGGATGGAAATTAACTTATATAATTGAATATACCCTCATTTAGAAGCGTCAGCTCTACAAGAGGTATACGAAGGGAGAATGAACGTGTGACCGATCGCTCCGGGACTGGACGTGCGCTAAACTGGCGACAAAAAGTTTTGCAACTTCGAATAATGTACAGAGCACACACAAACACACGCTCACGCACACACAAGCACATGCAAGAAACAAGTGGCAGCCAGAATTTAGGCATGAGAGTGTGCTTGTGCGTTGCTGACATTTTGAATTAAGTGTAGTTAATGTTGACAAACGTCAACATTATGAGGCCTGCCTGCCACAACAGAAACAGCAACAGCAAAAAACTGAAAAAAAAGTAGGAGACAAAGAACAATGCCGCACAATCTCTAACCCACTCGGATGCCACAGAATGTGCGGCAATGTGTGGGTCTCTGGGGGCCGCATTGAAGTGGCATTAGGCGCTTGATTGATGAATGTTTAAGTGTTAGATTAAGATAATCGACATTTCAATAATAAAATATTCGAAATGGAAACGATGCTCGTTGAATACAACGGGGGCGGCATAAATTTCAGTTGAGTGACGTGTGAAGTTGATTTAACGCATTAACGCGATGCCCAAATTGAATTCTTGAATAAAAAGACTGTGCTGAAATGCGAATATACTGGCTATCCTTGTGAGATTTTAGTTATAAATTATGAAATTTTATGGGGGTCTTAATAACATTTTATTAGATCAAATTACGTAGAGACTTCGAGATGTGCTTGGGTTATGGCTTTAATCAAACGCACCTAACAAATTCTCTCAAGCCCAAATATCAAATTTAAGCTTTCTATCTAAAAAAAAATTCCTGAGCTACGGCGCCGACTACTTGCAAATTGTAATATTTACTTAAAATACAATTGTTTATTAAATATCTAATTCAGTTCAGCTAAGGACTTTTTAGCCTATTTGGATTGGGCACATAAAGAAGTTTAGAAAGTTTAGAAGTTTCGGATCTAAACTTTTCCCCCTAAATAATTGCTAAATTAAAATAATTTTTAAACATTTTATTAATACATACTATATTGTTTTAAGCTGTATTGTATATTGAAATAACTATACATGTATTTTTAATTCTATCTTATAAAACTGCATTAATTTTCAACAGGCTACATTAAAAAGTGCCTGAGACGAGCTCTGTTTTTGGATTTTTTTCAGCTCTGCGAATTAATTGTAAGCAACTGGGTCAACAACAATTTGGCTTTTTTGACACTTTAGTTCCTGGTTTTGCTTATGCGAGCCACTGCTCTGCAATTCAAATGGCGACATAAATTAGAAAAATTGCATACAAATCAACACCAAAACCCAGAAGCAGCATGAACCCATTGTAACGCATGTAAAATTTAAATGCAATACAAAGCAATTGTCACATTAAAATGAATGTTGTTCTGGTTGTTGTAGTTGTTCTTGTGGTTGTGGTTGTTATGGTTGTTGATTATATGCAGTTTGTGCGCCTAGTTTTTAATGTATATATATATATATATGTAAGTCTGTGCATATATAAAAAATAAAATGTGTACACATATATAAAATTGAAACATTTCTATGCGTCACGCGGCATTTGCGGCAGTTGGTGGAACGCTCTGGGCCCTGTCTCTGTCTCTGAACTTGCTTGGCCCTGGCTGGGCTCGGCATTTAACAATCGCACAGCTCAGCGTATGCGGGTTGGTGCAAGGAAATGCACCACTAAGTTGCCAGACTAAAGAATACCCTTTATTTTGGTAAATTAAAACAAGTACAATAAAACTTAAGATTATATAACAATATCCATACTTAATGTATTTCTTGCTAATTAAACATGAAACACTCTAAGCTTAAAGAATTAACTATATGAAAATTGCACAAAATTAATGTTGTTAAACCATAAGCCTCCTTTAGAAAGTGCATCTTGAAGATTGCTGACCATAAATTTGGTATGCCCTGCCTGCTCTCTTCTAGCAACAGGGTATTAAGCCCAGCGATAGATGGAAGAGAAAAAGAAAGAATAAAAAAAAAAGAAATTAAAATTGGCATGGGCTGCCAATGAATTTTGCACTGGGGCAATGTCAATGCACTTTTCGTCGTCAAATAAAAATAGACAGCGAGGGGAGAAGCTGGGGCCCAGCTAGAAATGTATTCAATCTGCTTGCCTAACTCCAAGTGGGCAAAACACTTAAAACTGAATGGGCAAATTGTGTGGAAATGCTTGTTAAGCAATGGCAACTCAATTAGCTAGAAAAAAAAAACGTTTTGCAACTTTTGAAAAAAAAGTACAACTATAAATAGAACCAAACCAAACTGATGAAAGAAAAGCGCCAGGTAAGCTATATAAATTAAGGCAATTAGAAGTTAGGTTCAGAGCTAGATTTCAATTGGAAACACATAATTATCTAGTTGATATTTGCTGAGCTAAGATAAAATAAAGAAAAGGTTAGTAAAATTGTTTTGAGAAAGGCGCCAGCCGAGCGCCTGATCAGCTAACTGGCCATTTACAATATCAAAAAACCCTTTAACACTGTCCAACAAAATTGCAGCTGATTAAAGTCACATTTCGTATGCAACAGACAGCTGCACAATTATCTGGACTCAATGAAATTAACAATTTTGGGCTTACAAGAAGAACAACAACAGAGTCTTACAGTTTGAAAGACATAAATCGAAACGGAAAATATTAAGGCTGTGTGTAGAAGATGTGTAAAAAGCATTTATAAATTTTTGTCACGCTCCGATTTCCTGTTTTCAAAGTATTGAGCAACAACAACAACAACTGCAACAACGTTGTCAATTTCTATTAACACATTTTGGTTTGAGGTGCTGTCAAAACATTGCCACCTGAAGAGCTGCAGAACTGAGGCCTGCCAGATGAAATTGTGGCCAGATTCTGATGCCATTGATAAAAGAATGCCTGCTTGGCTTGGGCTTCTCCTCGGCGCGGTACGTGGCCATTGTTAGGGCCTTTGTCGCATCTGGGCGCCGGCTTATAATCCGCACGTATCCTGGAGCGGCTTAGACTGCTTTGTTTCATTGATTTTTGTTGGCCTCGCTACCCCTCAACATCTACGCCTTTGTGTGTGTGCGTGTGTGCACAACCACTCAGCGACACTTTGACTGAGATTTACCTGCACTGGAAAGGCGTCAAGGTAGGAAGTTGTTATCGATTTTACATCTCATTGTTTCTCAACTCCCCGAAAATAAAAGAGGGTATATAGCTCTCATGTTATTCGTCTTATAAATTTGCAAGATATTTACAGCTGCGTTTTTTTTCATATTTTATAAAATATATTTATATATAAACGACATCGAAATGCCCAAAGCCAACAACAGTTTGTTATACAAGCAAAGAATTCGGAATTTGCATTACAATGAAATCTATAAAAAAAATTTATTAAATACAGCAACATTTTAAAATTTTGTAGGCAAGCTCTGCAAATCTATTTGTATTTTTAAGCATTATTGAACATTATTCTTGCGAACATAATCGATTTTACTTGAATTGACTCAACCTGGCGGTCGGCTTTTCCATCTTTTGACGTATGGTTCTTATAATTTGCTCCTTTTTCGATACACAAACAGAACCCGAGCAGCATTTTTCTTTTTTCATACACATACCCCTGTTGCGTACAAAACCAATTTTACACTGGCACTCTTTTTTACAGGGTGTACAATTTTCCCCATCATATAAAAGCTGAAAGCAGGAGCTCTCAAAGCATTTGCATCGCTCTTCCTCGTTTATGGAGCACCCTAGGCAACAATCCGGAAATATTTATAGCATATAACAATATGAAAGAAACGCAATCGCTTACTTCTATATGAGTTGGCTTCGTGGAATGTTAGAGTTACCAATAAAACACCTATAAACAGCAATGCATGGGCTTTCAAAAATATCATTGTACTGCTTCGCCTTCAACTCGAGTAAAATATAAGTGTGGATCAACTGAAAGTGAACTCTGTATTTTCACAATTACAAAGCCTAACTAACAGCAGACTAATTGGCTTGAATAATTAGTGAGCCAAATCAATTTGCTACGCAGTTGGTTAAGTGTCTTTCGCTTTTTGGATTAATTTTGAACCAACCAAACATTTGTAAACTCTGAAAAAACATTTTCTAAATATTGAAATAATACCATATTGTAACACATGCATAAGAAATTTTTAGATTTACTCTTTGAAAATGGAAATGTATTGATATAGGTATATATATTTAGTGGTATGTAATAAGTATGGTAGAAATGACTGTGGATTAATACAATAGTTTACCAATAGTTTACATGGCCTTAAAAAGTAGTTGTAATTGTATATAAAACTCATTTGAAACAATTTAGTACGTAGCTAACGGTATAAAATCAAATTAAATTTAAAATTATATTTGTGGAAGGTCTACTAAATTTGGTTAGTTTACCATTTATAGTTACTCAGGTCGGTTGGATCGGTTTGCTTCAGGTCAGGTCTAACTTTTATAATCTCCAATGCGCATAGACTTGCTTTTACTTTAGCCAGTTTATAAATACCAATGAAATAGTATTTGTTTGTTTCAAAGTTTTCAAAATATATACAGCACCATACCATACCATACGCCAATCCATTTAAATCTGAACAACTAACAAAGATGACCCCGCAAACAAGCCAAGCATCGAGTGCGCTGCGGCTCATTAAGAGTCTTGCTTGGTGACCTTCAAGCGAAACCACTGATAATAGTAAAGAAAAATAAGAATAATTGTATATTGAATGAAATTCCATTGTATTTTGCAGACTCGAGGGCTGTTTTTTTTTATCTGATGTTGATTGTTGTTTACTGTGTACTGGCAAATGTATTTGCATTAATAGCGAACATATTCATATAAGTATTATGAAACGCTAGAACTACGAATAGAACAATTAAAATCATTAATAAATGAAACGAATTGGATTTTTAAAATTGACAATTAAGATTTTTGATTGGAGAGATTGGAGATTCTTTTTATATTCAAATTATTACTATATTATTTAATTACATTCAAGTAATTCTCAGACATTTTTCACTCGACTTTTCAAATATTTCTTGAGAATACGTTTCTTAACTTCTGCTTGTTTCCAAGATTCTGTCGAAATGATAAGTGCAAGAGCAGAGTAGAAAGAAGAATCGCTTCCGTTTGGTTTCAGTTGCATTTTGGATGTGGCTGCTGCGGCGGGTCTTGGTGCTACTTACAGACCGGGTGGCAGATCTGAACTCACACTTTGTCAACATGTGTTCAACATGATCACGAACAAGCCGGCTATTACTAGACATCAACATAAACATTAGCAATCCAAACGCAAAACCGAACCCGAACAGACGAGAAGAGAACTTAAAGTGCGCTTGAAGCAAGTGCTTGGCCAGAAAATACCCTGTAGACAGCTTCACAAAATAAATTTGTAACACTTTCAATATTTTTCAAAAATAAAAAATAGTAGTGAAATTTATGTGCTCGAAGATGCCATCTTCTGTCTATCACATAAATTTCCCACACCCATTTACCATGGATACAGGGTATAACAAAACAGAGCAGCGAATGCAATTTATGCTATAGTATGGCACATTCCAGAATGGGGGCTTGCCAAGCTGAACTGAATTTGTTGTTGGGCCTTGGGCCTGTCCACTTGAGAGGCGCATGCTAAATATGTGAACACATTTTTGTAACATATTTAACAGATTTTCGTCTGCTGCTGCTGCATCTTAATGTGTGGCATTTCGTGGCACTCTAAGTGATATATAATAGGGCGTTGAAATGAATTCGAGCCGTTTCTCTATGCTCTATGCGAATGGCTGCTCTATTGTTTCAAAGTGATGAATTGCTGGGCACTGTGCTGCCAAACTTTGATGCCTGCCACTCGGCAGCTGTTTGCGGCACATCGGTCAAGATGAAAGACGAGCAGCTATTGAACCATAACAGCAGCCCAAGCTCTTACTCTTTCTATGTTACAACCTTCTCTCTCGCTCTCTCGCAGCAGCCTCTGGCCTTAATGGGTTAAGGCTATAAATATGCATATATATGTGCATATAGTCAGTGCTTGGTTCACACTATGACATTTGGCTGGCCCGTCTGCACGTCCGTCCATTGAACATGTCTGGGAGCATTATTTACGACTTCCGTGATGAATTTTCAGTGGCCACTTCTGCAATTGCTTCCCCCTTGCCCCTTGTTGCACCCTACAGGCGTATGCAATCGGCATTCATAAAGTGCCTCGATTTTAAATATAAGCCTCAGAGTGCGTATTTCCTATGCAATTCACGACTCCGATGTCTGCTCTGCGAACATGAGGTTCAAGTGAATGAGAGAAAGAAAGAGAAAACAAACAGCAGGCGACAGCAGTAAGGGCGGTCGGAACTATACTTGGGTAAAAGGTAAGTCTAAAGAACATGTAAAGAGTGGGAAAAAATCTTAAGGATGTGCTAGAGTGGTAGGGGTAGGCAGAGACAGAAAATATTGTGTGGCATACAAAACAAGAAATACAAAGCTAGACAGGATAGAAGAATCGAAATTGTTGACAGTTGACAATAACAATAAGAGTGCGTACTTACTCTTAAAATAAATAACAAATTACAAACAATTATGACTAGATTATAAAATGAATACAACGCTTATTGCACAGCGATTTTCAATGATTGTTTTAATTTGTTGATTAATTATAAAGTAAATAAAATAATAAATTTACCAAACAAGATATTGGAATTGACTTTATTATTAAAATTGTCAACAATAATGAAGTATTTTTAAGCAGACACCTAGAAGTTAATTGAGTAGCAAGGTGGGCAGACTAGGTAAGAAGGTTCGAGCCCCTGTGAAGAACAAATATGTTTTCGTATTTGCAGGCAAAGCCGGGTAGACTTAGACTAAATAAGTATAAACCTCATTAAAAGCAAAAGTAGGCCTTATATTAGGTAACAAAACAAATTTCGAATATTGATATTATATGTCTAATAATAATATTGTTGAATGTCTTAGTTGACAGCATTAGCTATGTTACTAAAGTTTTGCTATCGATAGGAATATCAATATAATATCTTTAACAATAAAGAGCCTGTCGAATTCCAAGATACTTTAGATCTTATAACCTGAACCCATTAAAAATGGGTATAACGGTATATTATATTTGTGCAAAATCCAAATGTATGTAACAGGCAGAAGGAAGCATCTTCGACCCCATAAAGTATAAATATTCTTGATCAGCACCAATAGCCGAGTCGATCTAGCCATGTCCGTCTGTCTGTCTGTCCGTCTGTCCGTATGAATGAACGCAAGGACCTCAGAGCCTATAAGAGCTAGAGAAATTTTAGATGTAGGTGTTCCTAGTGCCCGCGCAGATCGAGTTTGTTTCCGATAATCGATAACTTACTCCGTTTCCAAGCAATCGATCAAAATCGATATCGATATCCTGTTTTTTGGACAATTTCGATATATAACAAGAGCTAGAATCACCAAACTTGAAATATAGCTTCTAAAATAGAATATATATATGCATTTGATGTTGCAAGAGGACGGTTCAGGGTATCCCCTAGCCGGGAGCTCCCGACTAGAACCTCGTACATGTTTTGTTTTTTTCTGCTCTTAGCTACTACCCAATTACTATTTCAATTCACCCTGAGCTCAAATTGATTTACAACGCAATAGATTCGAAATCATATAGCATAAAAATATGTTGCTTGAGCCGCAAAAAAAATCGCACTCATTCATAAATCAAAATATCAGACACTTATGGAAGAAGTAGGAAAACGAAACACATTAAGGATAATATGACAATCGAAGCATTTTGTTAATATTTTCGGCAAATTTCGACAACAGCCTAAAACTGAAGGAAAAGAAAAGATGAAAAGCGAAAAAAACATCAAAAACAAAACATGCTTCGGTCGATAACTTTTCTGTTTTCGTCGTCAGTGATTTTTTTCGTCTTTTTTCGGTTTTTTTTTTTCTTTTTTTTGTAGCTGCTGTCGTCGCTTCCACTCGAGCAATTAATACGTGAGCAAACTGGAAAATACTTCAAGCAGCGAGCTGTCATCCAAGTGCAAAACAATGTTAGACCCCTGATGGACAGTGAGGGGGTGGGGGAGTGGTGCTGGGGAGCGTGGCGTATAGCGGGTGGGTTTGGGTTGAGGGATTTAAAGCGCAGACATAAGCCGTAAGCCATAAGACATTCATTCAATGTCGCGACGCGCCGACTGACGCCTCAACGTAAGTCGATATCCCAAAAAAAAAAAAAATAAATACTTTCGTCAGGGCCTCTTATTCTATTCCTTCTGGCTCCACTCAAGAGCGCAAACCATAACCATAAAATCGTATTATGTGTATAGTTAACAATCGTATTGCAATTGCGAAATCCAAACACGCCTCTCACATTGTCACATCGGGGTCTGGGCTATATTTAGAACTAGTTCCCCGATTCCCCCAACCATTCGTTGTAATTATCGTGCGTGCGATTCATGATGATGTTGATGATTATCACAAAAGAAGAAATATAACACATTTTCCAGTGCATAATAAATTGTGAGACGGCTTTTCCTCAACATTATTGTGAAAATCTGCTCATATTTCAAGCAACCAAGCGGAAATCCTTTATCGTAGACCAAACCTCACACACCCCCTCCAGCTTATACATATATTTGGTAAGTATATCATATAATACGCTTCACATTTTTGCAGCTCGTTAGATAGGCGACAGTATAAAGTTATTCATAGAATTGTTGTTGCTGCTACTTTACCACAGAACTAAATCATTGTTAGACCGACTTTTCTGTCTGGCTGTTTAGTTTGGCCTGCTCTGGGCTGGCCCGACCATACAATTGTGTGAAAGTTTTAATTGGATGCTTTTTGCACAATTTGCTATATTTTTAAATAGCGCCACGAGGCAAAAGTTTTCGATATTATTTGAGTTCATTAGGCTTATAAAACAAAATTAATGTGCTACTTAATAAAAATAAGC
This sequence comes from Drosophila virilis, assembly GCF_030788295.1. Classification (NCBI taxonomy): domain Eukaryota; kingdom Metazoa; phylum Arthropoda; class Insecta; order Diptera; family Drosophilidae; genus Drosophila; species Drosophila virilis. The sequence goes on from NC_091544.1 coordinate 31,341,015, forward strand.
TTAACATTTAGTTGAATATAAGGACATTAGATTGACCCGATAAAAATTTTATAGATTTTATAGCTGCGATAATATGTTAAAATTATAAAAACAAGCCCACAACATGATACACTGTCATATATATCATTATATATCATATGGATTTTCATACTTATTTTTATACTCTGAACCCATAGAAAATGGTTAAAAGGGGTGTTTTGTATCTGTGCAATTTTATGTGACAGGCAGAAGGAAGTATCTCCGACCCCATAAAGTATATATATTCTTCATCAACAGCCGAGACGACCTTGCCATGTCGCAAAGATCTTAGAAACTATAAGAGCTAGAGACTAAAGAAATTTTAGCTGTAGGTCCTCATAGTCCATGCGCAGAACGAGTTTGCTTCAGATAATCGATAACTTACCCCGTTTCCAAGCAATCGATAATAGCCAATATCGAATTTATTTTTTGAGCAAATTGGGTCACCCTAAGAGTGATATGTATACTCTAGAATAGTATATATATAAAAAGTATCTTTCATTTTATACCTACCGCCCCTCCCCGCTACTACCTCATAGCTATAAGTTAAGTTAATAACCCAATTTGTATAGCCCATCAAAAAGCTACAATTTCAATGCAATTAACCTTTTGAGAATACACAAATATTCTATAGTACAATATACAGTAGAAAATTTCATTGAGATCGGTATTTTTCGGTATTTTGACTGGGCACGTGTTTGCGCCGCAAAATCCATGAATTTCTGTATGCGTGTACACACACACATTTATGCACGTATGCTTGGAAATCGATTGCATTGCTTTCAGTGCAGCTATTTTACTTCGTTTTCTTCCCTTTTCGGAAACTCCCGACTAGAAACTCTTACTTGTTTATCTTGTGATATAAAATGTTTTTAAAAAGATAGCCTATTCAACTGATTTAGGGAGAATATATAATTATATTTCTAAAAATACACTTTTATAACTAGGTTAAATATGTATGTATATGTATTTTTTCGAGCACTTTCTTTAATAAATCCCATACTCCTATCTAGTATGAAATTGTAAATATAGCATAATAATCATATAAATAAATCATAAATATTCATTTCCACGTACTCATTTACCCCGCTCACCGTCTAGCCATATTTATTCGCCCATTAGCCAAATTGCGCGGCATGCATTCAAAATTTTGGAAATACTAAAATAGTCCAATTAGCCGTGGCTTAAATGCACAGCAGAAGGACAAAGACCTGACTAAAACATTTCCAATGAGCATTACAAAACACTAATTGCATTTTATAAAACATTTCGAATTTAATTCGTAATTGGCAATTGCTGTTAAAATTAAAATGGAAAATTAGGGTGGGGGAGAAGGAAAAACATGCAAAAACATGCAGAAAATTTGTGGATGGTTTATTAGGCGCATATATTAAAGTTATTTATGCAAGGCAATTGCAAAATGAAGTATGTCTCTGTTAAATTCGTATTCCAATTTAAACAGCAATAAAAGAGCGAAATATTTAATAGCCTTTTGCTCAAAATGAGATATCAAATGGCAAATTACTAAAATTGGTTATACAATACCACCCAATTAGACATATCCATTAGCCTGTGAAGTTGGCTCTTAACTCTTTCGCGTAGCCAGGTATCAGTTGACCAGGCCCGCAACTTGCCATTTAGTCAACCTAAACTGTTATGCAGATGATGCCGCTGCCAAGCGTTTGATCCTCTCTTTGATGAACTACCCCAAAGGCATACAAAAAATGTATACAAACAAAAAATAAAGGCATCTACCTGCATTGCCATTTAAGCTCATAAACGGCTATCAGCTTACATTGCTTTCAAACATGAGACCGTCAGACATTCAATAATAAAAACAAAAAATAAAAATAAACAAAAAAAACTTACATTTAACGATTTGATGATACCCTTACCAGTATATATCAATATATAAGCAGAGTTTTGTCTCTAAATTAACTTTTTAACGTATGCAATGAAAAGCTTTGGCAACTCTTACCATTTGAAAAATAGCTTTAATTTGTAATTTCTACTAAATTTAATAGATTCTTGAGTCACCTTAAAAGATTTATTTAAATGTAGTACACTCTTAAAACACTAAATGCTTCGATTCAGAGCTTTTGTTAATTGCTTTCCATGATAGTAAAGCTTTCGATTTGAATTAAGGCTTAACAAATTTTACAAACAAACATAAACAAGATATTATAAAATAATAATAACCTATTTGCTTGAAGTTTAGCTTAAAGCTTAGGACTTTTCTTTGAAGCGTCACATCACTTGAAAAATAACTTAAGCCTAGAGTTTTCAAGCTTTATCTCCAATCGATTCGAATCGCTTAGTAGTAGTGTATACTAGCTACACATACGCACACACACACTCACATATAATTATAACCTGACAGATAAACTAAAACCAGTTTTCGTACGTACACCAGACATTGGGCCGAGCCTTAAAAGCAACAACAAAAAACTGTCGAAGGCTATCAGAAAAGTTATCAAAATAACGTTGAGAAACGCTGGGCACTGGACAGGGTCGGGGTCGAACTTTGGCCAGTTGGCTAATTTGTGACAGGCGATATTATAAACTAAGAGTGATATTCCCTCTCCCTCTCTCTCTCTCTCTATCTCTATCCCTCTCCCCCTCTTGCTATCCCACTCACACTCACAGCGTAGATATCAACGATCTTTTGTGCACGAATTAACTTCAAATAGGCGTGAATAATGCGCGTTGATCTTTTCCAAAATCAGCTGTGCCCCCCATTGTTTTTAAGATTTGGGTTTTGGGTCTTGAAAAAAAATAAGAAAAAAACCGCAGCACTAATCTGAAATTCATGTGCTCCATTGTTAGAGCGGATGGTACCACATTAAAGTGCCGCTGACACGCGCCTTCTGGCTTATGACATGTGCGGTTTTCTGTGCCCCCGTCCCTACCCGGTTGCCCCTCACCGGTTCATTGGCGGCTTCTTTTGCTTTTAAAATGGCCTGGGTATGTGCTTTTTATATTTCAGATTTGCTGATACTTTAATTGGTTTCGACTTGATATAGTTCTCTTTGTTGTTTTTGCTGTCGCTTATGAGCCACTGGTTTTACGTTACGGCTCGTTAGGATGATTATAAAGACATCACATGAACACAGTATATTGATGTTAATTGCATGGACAGTCAAGCCTTTAAATGCTTTTAATGGGCAGAGTGTTAATTAATAGGAATTTCAAAGAAAATATTCATTGTGTTTTATATATTGTCAGCTGTTTAAACGGGTTGCGAATTACAAGCTACATAGCTAAGCATAAGGCGTGCATAAATCAAGCAATGAAACTTGAGTACTTTTTCCAATTATCATTAACGGGCAATAAACATTAAACAAGTTAATAAATCAATGAAAATCGTTAAGATTTCATTAGAAAACACACAATTTAAGTTGATTAATTGACTATCTGTAAGCTAAAGCGACAATGGTGGAAGGGGTTTTCACTAGAAACTGTCTGGTAAAACGATCGTTTAGTTTTTAAAACAAATAAATCTTGTGTTAGGTTTAACAGCCGCGTTAAAGCAGGAGATTATTATTGTTTAAAAGAGTTGTGAAAAAGTTATCTATGAAAAAAAAGCAACAGATACGAAAGAATTTCATCGTACAACAAGAAATAACTACAAAGAATAAATAACAATTTATTTAACAAAAGTTTAAATTCAGCTTTTTAATTTTTTTACGTTTATTTCTGTTTCCTAGTTTCCTCGTGTTTAACATTCGCCTCTCGCTCAAGCTACAGTATTAAAAATTAACGACTCTGTTTACATTGTTTGGAGACACATCTCCCGGCGGTGTGTTATTCCGACACACTATTAAATTGATTAAAGTGAGGCGCTCTAAGATAAAAAGAAGGTCCAAAGCCATCAGCTGATATAGTCAAATCCAACAAAGTCATAAATTGACACGATCATAAACCAAAATCTATGCTAATAAAAAGCCTTAAAAGAGATTAGGAAACCGAAATATTATGTACATTGGCTGCCGTTGTTGTAAGAAGTTCATTTTATGATCGAACCAAATCCAGTTGCGTGTTTAAGACCAGGCAGGACAAGTGTTTGCAGTTCCCAAATAGAGCAATAAATTTATAATAAATACTGTAGCCATAGAGGGCGAAAGAGTGAGGGAAATAGAAATATCAGCTGAACTTTTCTGTAAGTGCCAGTATGCTAAAACAATAAAAGAAAAACTTTATTTGTGGCCGGAAAGTTGTTTAGAAAAACTAGAAAAGCGAAAAACAAAGCATTTGCATTATAGACTCATGCTCGCGCATATTTCAAAAAGAGAAAACACACGCACATCAACATTTTATTGCCGAGCGAGCGAACGTACTAAAATCAACCAAGTCATAAATACACTCTAGTTTAACATTTCATTAGGCTACGACCCAGAAAAAGTTACAAAACTGATGCCACAATTTATGTGGAGCAGCGTCAACTCAAAGAGCAGTACCACAAGCAATAAATTCAATAATAAATTAATAACTTTTTTGAAAAAAAAAAAAACGAAAGGTAATTCAATTTTAGAGTTCAGTTATATTTGCATTATTGTAATTTATTTGTGTAGCTTTTGATAATTACATCAGGTCTCCACTCGCCATTTACAATGAAAACAACTAAAAACAACACGAAAATTAACAAAAGCAACAAACGCTCGCATTTAATTAATGAGTTTTGTGTATCAAGACAAGAAAACCCAAAATAAATAAATAATATAAAACGCTCTGAATTCTCTTTATTTTGTCTATCACTTTTAACGTCGTGGAAATTTGAATAAATGGAAATGTATGTGAATATAAAAGACGAGCCCAAGTAACGGCAACGGCCTAATGAATATTCAGAGTAAAAGTGTTCAATTTTGTTTGTTGGTTTCCTGTCTGTCTGATAAGTTTTTAACACATTTTTATTGCGCTACATATTGAGCTCAGGTTGGGTATTTCGATTTCAACAAATGTAATGCAAATATTCCCATTAATCAAAACAATTGAGCATTTGCCATATGAGCAAATGATAGTTGAATAAATAATTGGAAAACATAAACAAGTCTGATAGCTGGAATATACACAATTTATCACAATTTAACATACTTTTAAATTCTGTCATCGCAAAATACTAGGAGCTACTAACATAATCTAGCTTTCAGAGATAACAGTCACAAGATGGACCTTAGCAGAGCTTTATTGCTGTTATTACATGCGCGAACGGCACAAAACAGTCGGAGTCTATCTGAATAGCATATACATACATTATCTAAGCCCTAACATTAACTTAATAAAGCATAGCAGTAGCATAAAATGTTGGAGATTTCACTATGTTGAAGCTAATATAGACAGGGTAGCCTTTACCAGAACCTTTTATAGAAATTTTTTGTTTTAATATATATAATACTTTGTTGCAATCATAAATTGCCATTGACAAAAATGCATATATTCAAAATGTGATTTGATCGGATACTTGATGGTTGCCCGTCTTCTGGCATAAGTGCTGACCATGCTTTCCACAGCTGCACGCGTCTAATAATATAAAGTAAACATATAAGCATCAGTACGATCTTCCGCTCAGAACATGTTAGCCTATAAGATAATTACGTTAAATTAGAATTGTAAGCTACGATAAGCTTGGTAAAAATTCAATAAATTCATTTTTCAATCTGTTAATCCTCAAGAGCGATTTGCCTGACTACCAATTGGTAGTCTCTATAATGTGAGAACCTCATGACATTACATTATTTACGCATAACAGAACTAGCCGAGCATTTCTAGAGTTACACAGAAGGCACACTTTCTTAAACTCTAACATTGGATACTGTTGCTTATTAATAATATTCTTAAAATAATTCACTTAGCCCCGGCTCTTAGCTAATTTCAATCATAAAAACAACGAACACATCTTCAAATTGACATTCACCTTAATGTATTTATAAATAAAGCATAAAATGTATCGTCAACAAAAAACAAAAATATATACATACCTAGTGCTAATCATATTAAATCTGAAATGAGTGTATCTCAAAACATTTGTATATCCCCCCAAATAAAGCTGCATTTTAGGGAAAATGCGTTGCAACAGAAATGAAATTTGGACACGCAATGCGCCCACGCAATGCTCATGCATTAATTTATTTCGCTACACTTTTCATTTGTCGCAACGCGTCACTAATTAAGCTATTTTTAAAAAACACATATATATATATATATCTCAACTGGGCGTGGCTCGTGTCTGCCATGTTGTCTCGCCAGAGAGAAGGAAAATAAAAAACCACCACATAGGACTATTCAAGATCGCGTGTTATGTTCCCCAACTGGCAGCTGTGCCCAATTAATGTCACTTTGCTCACCATTTCAATTTGCTAAGAGTACTATGAGTACTGGCTACGAGTTTGGCAAAGTACAGTGAATGCTCTACTAACCGACAGCTGACACTTGGGATAACATCTCCGCCTATAAATATAAATTTAATTTAATTATTTATTAAAATAAAACGCACATATCTGCAAGGATATAAGTCGAAAAACTTCGACACGGTGTTCGCTCAAGGGAGCTTTCACTATATCCGTAGCTTGTCGTGGGCGCACAAAACAACACTGCAAATTAGCTAAATAGATCATTTTAAATTTTTTTTTTGTCATTCCTAATTTTGTAAATATGTAACAAAAATAGATTTTGTTGATAAGCATAGAGTGTTGGCCAATTGATATGACAATCGAAATCAGTTTTTTTTAAATAGACCATTTTGCTTGACAGTGAACTCAGTTTCCGAAAGAAACTCATGCGTGTGTATACATACCATATATTCAAATATATGGCACTTTTGGCCAGACAGACGTTTGCGTGTTTTATTATTATAAAACTATTTTTGGCTTAATGGGGCATACTAAGTTAGTATACTTTTTATTGCAAACAGCTAGGTTATACGATTTGGGAAATATTCTTATTTATTAAGTTTTTTAATATTTAAAAAATCTATATCTGGAACAAAGCACATTAAATTTGATAACCTAAATATTTTCGAAATCAATTAAACTAAAAGATATAAAGAATATATGTATTGATATAAATAAATATTTATTGTTATCGATAGCTCAGCACCGGACGAACGGACTGCTCTTATTTATCGATAAGAACTAATTACTATGACTGTCGACTACTAGCTTAGACCTTCTAAAAATTGATAATGAAAAACCTTAAGTCGCATTTCAATCAAAAAATATCATATATAAAACTCAGCGTAAGTGAAGTTAAATAAAATTCCAGTGCATAACGCTTACGAACATTTACAAATTTATAAGCTCCACTAATGAATTTATCGATGCTAATATTAGAGATGACCTGGCACGACGATTAATTGATAAATTACATATATAAGCATACACATACACATACACGCACGCACACGTAAATATATGTGTGTAGCTGTAAACTGAATGATGACCCGCTGTGCTTAGAATTTATACGTTCCGGGGTTGGCCGTCAAATGCGCTGCTTTTGGATGTTTGGGATACGATTTTTGGGGAGACCCAGTGCACCCTGCGCCTCAGTCATTAAATCAATCATTTTTGAACGATATATTCGACATATTTAAATTCTTATCAATGCGAGCTGTCATGTCAACAGTTCATTACGAGAGTATTTTTAATTGTCGAATCGAAATGTGCGAATAACAAATGTGCAGGGAAAATTTTAATCAAATAAAGCGACACTTTCGAAACGAATCTATTGCAGCAACATGCCGTTTTTTTTTATAAAGATTAAATGTAAATCAATTACAAGAGCTAAAACAGTTAAATGCATACGAAAAAGAACATGCATTAAAATATAATACAAAAGGAAAGCAAAATATCTATATTACGTAAATGTACACAATTTAAGCAGCTGGCAGTATGTCAAGTACAGTGAAAGTGCTCTTAAGCAAATTTCAATTACATTATTCCACATTTTAGCATATTCCTGCCGGTTCAAATGCGGAAATATAGAAATATAAGCTGCACATTGAACCAGTTGCTCATAAAAACCCGCTAATTTTAAGCCCAGCAAAAATAACATTTCAAAATATACAAAAACACAATCTAAACATATAGCCCAAATCGAATAATTAACCATTTAAGATTTGCAGCTCTGGTCTAAAAGAAAAAGATTGAGAATAAAACATTTGCCTGTCCATCAGTAGAGATTTCACTGTATTCGAATACATGCCCCATTTTCTGCCACCTTTTGAGTATTTGGTGCTTATCCAAACAATTGGAAGTATACGGCGCCAATAATTATTCAAACAAAAAGAAAAATGAGTATAAACAACAAATTGGGTTGTTGCATGAAAATAAAAAAAGAGCTTAAAAATGCGAGAATCACTTGTGATTCGTGTAATCCGCTGGAGAAACACAGTCTAATAAATTGTTGAGTTTTTGGCAAAAACGAGTTTTATTATTGGTTTGTTTGGCGACAGACAACGTAAATTCCAAGAATCGACTATGGCACAAAAATAGAATTTAATAAAATGCAAACAACAATATAAATTATGAAATTTAGCAGTTGCTGCCTGATTTGCATTGGCGCCAAGCGAGAGGGGGCAATAAAAAAGAAGAAATTGATGGTATTTGCGTCAGAGAAATTTGATGCTTATCGATAAATGATAGACGATATCACTTACCTGATCTTGACAGAAATAACCGAATCCAATGATGCCCGCTATGGCTAAAAATAGGCAAAATACAATAATTGTTCGTATTTTTGAGCGTGGTTCCATTTTTTTAATCTCATAAACTCCGCTTGGTAGTAACAAAGCAAAATCACTGTCAACTTGTACGGAAACGTTCTTATGCATATCCCCGGGCATGTTCCATAGGGCCACAGTTTTATTAACAATCGCAATTTTGATTAACCGATAGTTGGACTTACGCGCCAGCTAAATAATTTAACCGGACAACAATTACATAATTCCAAAAAAATGCCAAACAAATGCCGCCCAGTCATTGTCCGATAACAAGCAGCGCCACCTATCGCTCACTTTTGGCAGGCCATATCGATAGAAAGTAGGATTTCGGGCTCACAAGAGTTTAGCTGGAAAAATAATAAGAATATTTAATTAGAATAAAACATTAGAAAAATATTCAATTAGCTGAAAGCCTTTCAACTTTGTTCACATTATTTATAAAGCTGTTTTCTATTTTTTTCAACACACATAGTTTCTAATTTATGACCGACTTAGATTAGACATATTGCACACAACAATTTGTCTGTTCTTATCATAAAAGACTCGAGTCTCAAACTAGCAACAACAACAACCTAATCCAATAAATAAACGAGTCTTACAAGTTACGAGTGGGCAAAATTCTATAGCATAAATGAACTCAATGGGGAACTCAATGAACTTATTGAAAAGAAGCAGAAAACAATGACGTAACAGTTCCAGTTTTAATGGCTCAAATGTATTTAAAAGCTTAATTAATGCTAGCTTTAAATTCGATATTTATTTATACATTGAAAAATGTTAACATAAATCAAATTAAACTATTCGAACACGCTCCAGTGTTGACATTGCAGCTGGTTTATTGCCAAATAAGACTGTATTTATAAGTGCGATTGCGAAAAAATTGGTATTGAGTAGTTTTTTAGACTCAATTTGTTTTTCTTATTCTGATCCACAAAATAATGAAGTTCGAATTGTCAAAAAATAATGAATAAAATATCCATAGAAAAACACAAATGTTATCAACTGTTTTCTTTGTCTCTTTTTAATATCTAGCTTTTTTCTAACTTTATAACTAGCCGTTTTGCTTTTTAAAATCTGGCAGCACTGGCAGCATATTGCGTGTGTCTCTCTCTCTTTCACGCCTGTGCGTTTAAATATGTGTCAAACAGTAGCTGATAAGATACTAATGAAATAATTACATAAATAATATTTATGAACGCAATGAGTTTTTTTTACAACATGAACAGATTTGAATGCACAAATCTGTTAATTGATAGCGAAAAAATATAATAATTTACAATTTGCATTGAACTGTTAAATCGCCTGTCCAAATCGCAACCTCAAACACAGCGTAAAAGTGAAAGCAGAAGAAAAGGGACAGCAAACGAGCGTCATTAACGCATAAACTGAATCAAACAAATATACAAAAATCGAAAAAGCCGGCAACACTTAACATTACGTTTACAAAAATTGAATTAAAAGAAAAAAAAATATGTAAACGCGTTTTGCGCAGATAAGCAATTCAAAAAATACATATACACAAAGTGTAGGCACAGCAAGCAGAGATAATGATCATAAATCAAAAAAAAAAAATAATACAAAACAAATGAGAAAAACATTGAACAGTAGCCGCCAAGAGGCCAGCCAACTGCGTGGCTGGGGCAGTCTGTTTGCCGCCCAGACGACGTCATGTGCTGTGGGCTGCTCTCAATTTCTGCCGAATGTGAAATGTGTATGTGTGTGTGTGCATATGTTTACAAGTTCTTGTTGTTATTATTGTTGTTGCTGCTGCTATTGTGCCAATAAACAGCAAGTAAATAAAATGAGTTGGCAGCTTGTCCATAGTGTGATGCTAGCTGTAAATTGAAAGTGCCGAAACATTTACCAGGCCAATTGACAAAATTCTTATTTGCATTCAATTGCAGAAATTAGCGCAAAATTTATGCAGCAACATTAACATAACAAATTAACAACATTCTCATTTGAAATACTTTACTTGCCAATTGGAGTTGTGCTAAAAATTACCAACGGCACAGTGGGGCAAAGTGCTGTGACACGTGCTTATTTGCATTACTAATAAATTAGCAACATTTAAATTACAGTACAGCGGAGTTGGTTGGCGTCAGAGGTAGCCCACGCTGTGCTCATTGCTGGCAGCCATAATAAACAATTAAGATAAAAACACAATTAAACAAATTATAAACATTACAAGAGAACGCACGCAGGGCGCAAAACAAAAACAGAATAACGGCCAAAGCGGAGACAGCAAAAACAGCTGTTCCCAATATATGCTGCAACATTATTGCCTCAATTTGTTGGCCAAGTGCATTATTTAAATTGCGTGGAAGTTCACTTACTTTCTGCCCGTCGTACGCGAACAACTATTGTTGTTAGCAATTTAGCACACAGATTTTGTTTATTTATTTACATTTATTTTTGTATCTCTCAGCGCTTGCACGCTCATTTAGCGCTTCTTTTGCTTTGTGTCACACATTCGCCTTGAACAGCACGCGCCAGACGGCAAAGCGATCGTCATGTTTTGCCCGAAAATACACAAGCGTACAATCCGGAACACGCACGACACTTAAATTCTTTTAATATAATATTATTTACTTGGTTTTTAGGCAATTCCACGTAAAATGTTTTAATATTTTGTTACAACGACACGCGCACAACCCCCTGACACAACCGTTTTCAACAGCAGCGGCGAATAAACTGACAAAAGGAAAACAAATATGCTTGCCGTGGGGCTGCCAAGCTGCTTGTCTTTAGCACAGCTGTTATGTTAGCTTACAGCGCACTGTTGTTAACAACAACTGACAACGAGCTCTGCTATCGAAAGCATGTTAGTTAACATAACATTAACAGTTTTTGTTATTTTCGACAGCCAGCTGGCAACGCCAAACAGTGAGTTTAAAATCGAAAAAAATACGTTACACGCTCGACTTGAAATGCGTATTTTGATGCTATTGAGCGCCTTTTTTGCAACTTTTTGCTACGCCAGCTACGATTATTATCGCTTACCACGCTCCATAAAACCGCAACACTATAACCTGCGCATTATGACACATCTGGAAGACGCTACACGCCTCTTCTTTACGGGGGATGTCGAAATTCAGCTGAGAATTCTCCAATCCACCAAGAATATCACGTTGCATGCGGGTGCCGGCTTGAATGTTCCCAAAAGCGGCATACGCATAAAATTATTGAAGCACTATTGCAACGAACTAGTTGATATAAGCAGTGTACAGCGTCTTGCCAAATATGATTTCTACATATTGCACTTGGAGCAACAACTGCGGCAGGGACAACGCTATCAGCTGCGCTTGCAGTTCTGGGGAAGATTGGGGCGCACCATGAGCGGCTACTATGCCAGCTCGTACCGTGATAGTGCAGACAATTGTACAAGGTATACAAGGTATTTTCCTAATGCATTTATATTAATATAGATTTGCAGGTTTATATCGGTGACGCAGTTTGAGCCAGCGGATGCGCGCACCGCTTTTCCCTGCTTCGATGAACCCAATTTTAAGGCGACTTTCAATATTACATTAGGCCATCATGACCAATACAATGCGCTCAGCAATATGCCCATCCTGGAGAGGATACCCATGTAAGTACAGTAAAGACTGGACGATGCGCAATGTCCAAGTGGTATTTTTCAAGATTTACAGATGCGAACGCCAGAACTGGCTGTGGAGCATATTCAAGCAAACGGAGGTCATGTCCACCTATCTGGTAGCCTATAGTATTAACGATTTCCAGGGCTATGCCTCACAGAATCAGGAGTGTCGCGTAAAGTTTACCACCTGGGCTCGTGCCACGGCCATTGAGCAGTGTCGCTATGCGGCAAAGATCGGTCCCAGTTTGCTGGTCTATTATGAGGAGATGTTTGACATTGAATATCCGCTGCCCAAAATGGATCAGCTGGCTGTGCCGGACTTTAGTGCGGGCGCAATGGAAAACTGGGGTCTGATCACTTACCGTGAGGCGGCGCTGTTTTATGCCGAGGAGGCCTCCTCGCAGCTGGATAAACAGCATGTAGCCAATATTATTGCACACGAGCTGGCTCATCAGTGGTTCGGAAATCTGGTCACGATGGAATGGTGGAATGATCTCTGGCTAAATGAGGGATTCGCCACCTATATAGCCACGCTGGGCATGGAGAAACTGTGCAGCAAATGGCATGTCTACGAGGAGCAGATGCTGGACAATGTGCTGGCCGTGCTCAATACGGACGCCTACTGCAATACCCGGCCCATACACCAGGCAGTGTGCCAGGCCAGTCAAATATCGGAGCTCTTCGACTCCATAACCTATCGCAAGGGCTCGGTTATCATACGCATGATGCACATATTCATTGGGGATGTGGCCTTTCGGCGTGGCCTCAACTGTTATCTGGTGAAGCATGCATATAGCAATGCCAGGCAGGAGGATTTATGGCTAGCGCTGACGGAGGCGGCGCATCAATGCGGCAGCATGCCACTCGATCTGGATGTGCAGACCGTGATGGACACGTGGACGCTGCAAAAAGGCATACCCTTAATCAATGTGAAGCGGCATTATATGATGAAGACTGCGACAATTACACAGCAACGATTTCTGCTGCATGACAAGGAGTTTGTGCACAAGAAGCTAGATCCACCATTGGCCGAGGAGTCGTGCTGGTTTGTGCCCATCAGCTATGCCACAGACTGTTCGTCGAATTTTATTGCCGCGGAACCGCGCGCCTGGCTGCGTTGCACGGAACAGCACGAGCCGTTGCCCCTGGAGCTGGAGCAGCTGCCGGGCGACGATGAGTGGTTGATCTTGAATGTACAGGTAGGCTCGCCGTATCGCGTCATGTACGACACCCACAATTGGGAACTGATTATCAAGGCGCTGCACAGTCGAGCATTTAAGCGGATTCATGTGATGAATCGCGCCCAGCTGCTAGATGATGCACTGGCCCTTGCCTGGTGTGGTCTAATGCATTATGAACTAGCCCTCGAGCTTTTGGACTATGTGCGGCACGAGCGCGAATATATGCCCTGGCGGGCAGCATTGGATCAGCTGGATGGCATCTATCGCATCGTGCGACACACCAGCCAATACGACGAGTTTCAGGTGGGATCATTGTTTGAATCTAAACTTAACTCCAACTAAGTCAATCAACAACAGCATTTTATGCACCATCTACTGGGACCCATATATTGCCGTCTGGAGGGCATGCAGGAGGATTGCGACAATCGACATCATGCCGCACACAAGACCTTGATTAATAAGTGGGCGTGTCGGCTATCGCTAGAGGATTGCGTGGAGCATGCCTTAAGGTATTATCATCGCTGGTTCATCTCCCGTGCGCCGGACGAAACAAATCCGGTGCCGGCCAATCTACGCTCGGTGGTTTACTGCACCGCCATGCGGCATGGCGATGCGGAGGATTGGAACTTTCTGTGGCAGCGATATCGCAGCACCACAGTGGCCAGTGAGCAGCGTCTGATACTCCTCGCTCTGGGCTGTACACACAAGGTATGCCTGCTGCAACGCTATCTGAGCATTATCTACCACGAGAAGTCCTTTATACGAAAACAGGATGCTTCGCAAATCTTTGGCGCCATTTTACGCAACGATGTGGGCTTCCACATAGCCAGGGATTTCTATTTTCATAATTTCCAGATGCTGCGAGACTAGTAAGTGTTTGGCCTTTGTTGAAATCCACAACATTAAGCTGCCAATTAGGAGCGGGGTTCGAACCTTCAACTTTTAAATATCATTTTATCATCCCCTTTTCGACCATGCAAGAACTTTAAACCGACTATCTACCACCTAGTATATATATAAGCTTATTTTAAATCCCTTGCGGAGAGTATTTTAATTTTATCGTGAAATGTGTAACGTATGGAAGTAGACATATTCGACCGCATAAAGTATATATATTCTTGATCAGTATCAACAGCCGAGTCGATACAGCCATGTCCGTCTGATTTAAAGCTATCGTCATAAAACTCTGCAGAAGTCGGAAACAGCTGGATCACTATAGCCATTAGTTTTACTATGCTCCTCATATATAGGTAAAATCCTGAAAAGATGGGACCACCATATCATATAGCTGCCATAGGCATGATCGGTCGAAAAGCAGGTTCTTATAAGAAAAACTTTTTTGTTTTACAAGATATATTGACCAAACTTGCCATTTATAAGTTTCACTATGTACTCTACATTTATGCATAATCTTATTTACCTCGGATCACTGTATCATAAAGCTGCCATAGGAACGATCCATCGGTTATGGTTTTCAAGATATCTTAACCATACTCGGCATTATATATTTTCCTTGCGTTTCTTAGATAGAGCCTGCAGGTTTATTATATCTTCGGCGTGCCGATGAAAGCCCTTCTTTCTCGCTAACATTGGCTTCAAGTCAGCCTTACTTTGAGGGTACAACTTGCTAATCCTGCTCTTTCCACTTTAAAGCTATCATTCCAACACACGCGAGTTGGTTGGACTGCTGCAACAGATTACCCAGCACAGCAGCAGCACACGGGACTATCGCCAGCTGCGGATGTTCATTCATGGCCACCAGGAACTGCTGCAGAGCTCGTCGCGAAGTTTGCGCCGCGCCCTGGAGCAGGCGCAAGCAAATCTACGCTGGCGCCAGGAGCAGCTCTGCGAGTTCACCAACCAGCTCTCAATGCGCAATTGTGACTGAATTTTCACGAACTTTCTTTTTATTTTTTGTTTTTAATTTTTTTTATAATTTAATTTTTCGTATATTTCATTAGTATTAAAAAGAAGGAACATTGAATGCCCCAAGCTAAGCGCTAATATTAATCACAGTACACAAGACCAGTTCCATTGCCAGAAATTGCAATTTAATTTGCCGAGGAAGCACCACCAGCACCAACATTCCCACCACCGCCACCGCCAGCTGCACCACCGGAGAAGGCGGTGCTGGCATTGCCCGCACTGGCCGCAAACAATTTTCTCAAATTCTGGAGCATGCCCCAGAGTACGGTGCCCGCCGTGCCCAGCGTTTCGAGGAAATCGAAGCCCGTGCTATCGATGGCCTCTTCGCGATCCTCCTCGGTCTCAATCGCTGGCGAAGAATTGTTGCTATGCACCGCATGATGCACCCCACTGTGCCCAATCAAACGGTGCGAATTGGTGCGCACATGCGTGTCATTGACCCCGCCGCCGCCGACGGCATTTACCAGATGCTTGACCGGCTCCAACACCGGTATAGCCAGCTTGATGCGATGCCAGGCATCCGGCTGCTCTGTGGAGCTCTCGTGCTGTTCACCGATCCCCTCATCCAGGCTGAGCTCATCGTCCAGCGTATTGCGCTCGCTGACTGGCGCATCATCCGTGTCCAGGCTATTATTGCCGGGTCCTTGCAACTGCAACAGGCTGCCAAAGAGCTGTTGCACATGCACCGAGTTAATGGACTCTGCCTCGTTGCGCTCAAAATCAAATTCCTTGCGTGCCCCAGCGCTACGCTTGCTATTCAGAAAGCTCACAATATGCGTACTCCCATCACTGCTAGACGTTGCAGCGAGCGGGGGCAACCTGCTGCTGCTGCTGGCCGTTGGTTTCGCCGTCGCCGTCGCCGTCAGGAGCCATACGAACTGCATGGAAATGATTAAAAATTATTATTATTTGAGCATATTTTGGTTAAACAAATTATAATAAGCCATTCCATATGCCAGACCAAACGCATTCGAGAACACGCGACGCGCCTTAATGAGATGGCTTCTAGCCGCTTGGAGACATTGAAATGATTCTATTATGCCGCACAGAAGACAATCAAGGTCTTTAAAAGTGATAGCGAACGCGTTCCGAATTGGGCTAAGTATGAAAAATATTTGGTAGACGTAAATCTTGACTAAAAAGGCAGTTGAAAAAAAAATAAAGACGAAATACCTACATATAGATACCCTTTCCTTCATAGGCTAGCTTTATTGTCGAACTATTGCTTTTTCGAGAGCTTTATAATATAGTAGTCATATATAATATGGATTTGAAGATAGCTTAGTAGAATTGTGCTTAGGTATCTGGTAAGCCAGACAAGAATTTTCGAGCTGAATTTTTATACATATAAATAATATAATATAATATTTCGAATGTAAGGCGATGGTAAATGCCAAATTTTTGTCAAGATATCTTTCTAATAAATAATTTCGATTCGTCTGATTCCGATATTATACTGTATGCAATACAAGGGGAGTCCTTGGCAACACATTTATCTATGGAGACAGAGATGTCTCCTATGCATCCCTAAATTCATTAGAAGATTATACTCCCATAAAGTTATTAATAACACTTAATTGTCACAAATTATGAAATATCTAGATATATATTCTTAAATAATAAAATCAACTATATAATGCCATATCTGTCTGTTTCTATACAGTCCAGTTCTTCACACTTAAGCAAATTTAAATGTAGCTTGGCTAATATGCCATTTCCTTTTGTAGCTTCCACATATCTGACTAATATCACTATGTGTGGAAGATTTGTTGATTATATGGAATCGGTACCGGAATGTTCTTTTTTGTTGTAAGCCAAGAAACAGATTCAAAGCTATTGCATCAAGTGCATATCTTTAGGTTATAAAATATATGTAAATTAAAAATAGCACAACCAAAAGTATATTTCAGGGTCTATTCAGCAAAGAAAAAACACGTAAATATTTTATATTTGGTGAGCTGAATGTCAAGACAGTCTTTGGCAAGGCTTTTTGCCGATGACGACGAATAAAACCCCCAAATATATATTAAATGGCATATATATATAAATATATATAAATACATATATGTAATATATATTTGGGGGTTTTAAATGGAATTTTTTATTTTACAAATTGCAACTATAATATTTAACGACGCGCGCTTACATGCAGAAAAATCAGCAGATATATGGTACTATGAGTAGAACTAGACAATCGCGACATTGTCAATGTTATATAAATCTATAACTATATAAATATAGATCGGATTGAAATTGAAAACGCCAGCGAAGCGCTTACAACGACAACTGAGCACTGACTGATTGCCGGAGTGGCCAATGAGCAGCCCAAAAAAAAAAAAAAAAAACTAAAAAATTGATCTGAAGGTAGCCAATAAACAAATAATTAATATGCAAGAAGTGTGCCAACAATAGCCGTACCTAAAATTTATTTAATATGTTTTAGAGAGCTGCATGGCTAATGCCATCCAATTCGAGAACAATGTCGAGTGCTCTCAGTCGATTGTTTGTAAAAATCTTATTGGAAATGTTTGTTGGGCCCCGAGCCCATTGAATATGAGTGTAAAGGGTATTATGTTTTTTGGGGATTTGGGGACATCGATTTTTAAGCAAACTCCCAAAAAGGGCCTCTTTAAAAAGTAGTGCTATTACGACCTGGCAAATATGCATATTTCAGTCCCTAAAATATCACTGAAATCAGACAAGATATGCTTAGCTTATAGCGAGGCTTAGCTTATAGCGTGGGACTGAGGCGATTCCTGCCTCACGTGTTCGTTTAGAAGGTAGCTAGGGTATTTGTAATGGCAGGTTGGCGCTGTGTTCGGGAGTGCCTGAACTTAAACATTATTCCAGGTTTTCGATTCAGTTTCTTAGCCTACACATCGTAGTGGGCGTACACAGTTAGTTATCACAGTAAGTGTTGAATATTTAGTTTAGTCTTCACACACATCTCTTTGAGAACACACTTCAAAATATTTTTTTTTAAAAAAAAAATATATGTATAAACTGAACTTTTTCGAAATTCTAAATTTTGGTGTAATGTTCTAATAAAAAGATATACTTTTTTCTATCAATTAATTTTCAAGAGTTTTGGTTAATGTTTAATTATATTTGCAGTCAATCGGTTTGCAGTTTTACTTTCGCCCGTTAAATAATTTTCTATTTCAAGATATTGGATATAAATATGCGTCTTTTTGGGAAAGTAACGCATTTTCTACACGTGAGTAATTGAACAAAAAAATACCCCTGAAACAGGGTACAATTAGGTGCTGCAGTAAGCCAATAGGAGGTTATGGCAAGGCTTTGTTTTACCGCAGACAAATATTGTTTAAAAATCAAAATAGCTTGTTAAGGTCACATAATTATGGCCTTGAACACTGGTTCAACTCAATGCAGAATTATCGTTGTCATATAGAGAAAGTAAAAATAATGAATAAGGAAATCTGAATAGTTTGAACAACCAATAGATCGCGTAAGTTAGGTAAGAAAGAGGTTGAGGATCCCTCAACACTCCCCCAAGATGCTCGAATTATACAATAGTATGTAGTTAGAACACTTTGGGGGCAAGTAAAATATTACTAAATTAATTAAAATCGACTTCACAGGTTCAGTTTAGGCAAAAATTAGTTATTAAAATACATACTATATATAACTTAGATTAGAAAAAATCTTGGCAGGATTTATAAGAAAATAAGCTCTGGTTTCTGTCCGAGTAGGCGTTGAGAAATCAGTTGGAAGGCATTTGGACTTGCCTGTGTGGAATAGGAAACTATTTCAGTCAGCTTCTATGCGCCAACCAATTAACATTGCCTTTTTTTTTTTATTTGTGGCATAATTTTGTATATATCTTCAAAATTTAAAGTAACTCTATTTTGTTCCCAACTCTAAATTTAAAGTGAACGCCCATCAAATTTAATTTAAACCAAATTCAAAATTCAAAATTTAAAAATAAAAGGTGTTAAATTGCAATCGCATGGCGACATATCTTTCACAGATCTCCCGGTGTCTGAGCTATCACGCGCCAATCTGTAGACCCCATCGCCTGCTCCATGGCAGCTGCAAGCAATGGAAGAAAATCTGCTCGAACTGCGTCTGTTGGCAACCGCCGCAGTTGGTGGAATTCCTGCCATCTGTGCCAACAATGATACACGTCCAGTTATATTCCCAACGTTCGCCGGGCGTCTTCAGTCCGAACACCAATGTTGATATGCTGCGCAAAAGGATCAGCTTTAGCGGAACGCCAAACGAGGCCTCCGACGGGGCACCAAATGTTGTGCCCGTTGGCATTATCATACCCGAGGCCAAAGATGGCAAGCAACTGAAGATTGTGATTGTGCCATTGGACTTGGCCAATCAGGATATCGAGAGCTTGAGGAACACGCTGGAGGCGCTTAATCAGCTGCGCATGCACGCCAATGAGATCGACGCCTTCACCAACAGCATGATCGAAGACTTTAACCAGGAAAGCAAAGGAGAGACTCCTGCAA
This sequence comes from Drosophila virilis, assembly GCF_030788295.1. NCBI lineage: Eukaryota > Metazoa > Arthropoda > Insecta > Diptera > Drosophilidae > Drosophila > Drosophila virilis. The sequence continues at coordinate 31,360,938 of NC_091544.1, forward strand.
TCGAAGAGCAGCCAGTCAGCAAGGAGAAATTGAACTTCTTCGAGGGGTATGTGAAGGGCATCGATGCTGTAGGCACTTCGACCGCCAGTAAAAATGCGACGGAGCAGCAAGACTTGCAAGCGGCTACTGCGGCTCTGGGCAACGCGGCTACCGATGTGGAGGTAACGCCAATAGCACCTAGCGTGCCATTCACTCCGAGCACACCGAATGCACCAAGCACAACGCCCAGCACCTCGCCCGGCACAATGCCACAACCGATGCCAAATGTTATACCCTTGGGTGATCCAAAAGAAACGCAGATCTGCGCCAGCGCACAGCCCGAGGTGGATGAAACGCTCGCCAGCAGCGAACCCCATGTGGATCAAATCAGCATTGAGGTGCCAGACAGCCTGGGCCAGCGTCTCAACGATATGGCCATTGCATCCATGCATTTGTCCTTTGAAATGGACATGTCCAACGTGCGGGATGCCATAATGAATGGCGACGCGCCCGAGAAAGCCGAACCCACATTGGGCAACGATGCGATGGTCTTCCTAGAAACCAAAGTGGAAGCAGATCCCGAAAACGCGCCACTGAATACGGTGCCACTGCGCTTCAATGCCCTGATCAAGGGCACAGTTCAAATCGATGCCGACAAGCTTAATCCAGATCAACTGACCGAAGCAATGTTGCCAGAATACAATGATGCAGTCACCTCCATTGCCGCCAGCGTATGCAGCACGGCGCTACAGAGTGGATTTTCATCCGACAACGCTGCCGAACAGCAGGCATCGACTGCAGAGTCGATGCCGATTCTCAAGGCAAAGTCTGCGGCAAATGCTCGCATGGCAATGAAACGCAATCAGGCGATGAAGCGCATGAAGCAGCAGCATAGCCGTCCCAGAATGAGTACAATGCCTGTGCCGGAAATTCAGAGCCCATACTTAAAGGATGGATGCAAATATCCCGTCATTAAGCCAAAAAAGAAGTGCCCCAAGAAGTGCCCGCTACTCGATGATCCCTGCAAGGAAGATCCATGCAAGCGTCCACAGGAACCGAAAAAGAAGACGCAAAAGAAGAAAGCGCTTCGGACCGTCGAAATAACGGCCAAAAGTTCCGGTGACAAAAAAGGTAACGGTGCCAATAAATGTGCTAGTGACAAGAAAGATCCCTGTGCTAAGAACGGTGCCGGCGGCAAAGGTGAAAAGGGTGGTGACAAAAAGGACCCTTGCTCAAAATTCAAGAAGGGAGGTGACAAAAAGGATCAATGCGCCAAAAAGGACGATAAAAAGGATAAATGTGCTCAGAAAGAAGACCCGTGCAAAAAGAAGGATCCATGCGCTAAAAAAGACGATCAAAAGGATAAATGTGCTAAGGACGATAAAAAGGATAAATGTGCTCAGAAAGAGGACCCATGCAAAAAGAAGGATCCATGCGCTAAGAAAGACGACAAAAAGGATAAATGTGCTAAAAAAGAGGACCCATGCAAAAAGAAGGATCCATGCGCTAAGAAAGACGACAAAAAGGATAAGTGCGCCAAAAAAGACGATAAAAAGGATAAGTGCGCCAAAAAAGACGATAAAAAGGATAAGTGTGCCAAAAAAGACGATAAAAAGGATAAGTGCGCTAAAAAAGACGATAAAAAGGATGATCCATGCAAAAAGAAGGATCCTTGTGATAAAAAGGGAGGCAAAGGCGACAAGAAGAAAGACCCTTGCGCCAAGTTCAAGAAGGGCGATAAAAAGAAAGTCTCTTGCGCAAGCAAAGACAAAAAGGATAAATGTCCTAAAGAGGATCCTTGCAAAAAGAAATATTCCACATTTAGTAGCCCCGTCTCAAAATTTTATCATTCCAACAGCTCACACATGCCCTTCATCCGTAACCACAACCGTTTCATGTCAACAGCCATATTTAACCATAGTCCCCAAGTGTTCTCAGAGAAAAGTAGTTCAAATTTAATGCATAATCTGAGGGCCTTTACCACGGTGTGTCACTACAGTGCTCGATCAGCTGAGCAAAAAAGCTCGCCCGCGAAATTCTTGGTTTACTCAACTCTTGTGCGCCGGCATTACGGCGGCATGCCCACCGTCACACAGATGGGCGCCTGGGGCATCAAATCGCAGAATGTGCGTCAACTAATCCAGCGTGGCTATAGTAAGAAGTCCAAGAAGAGTAAGGAGTTAAAGGCTGGCGATGCCAAATGTGCAGCTCTGGCCGACAAACCCAGCATAAAGAAACGCAAGCACGTTAAGGCGCGTACGGGTCTGCGTACAGATTGCTATGACAAGTATGATAATGAATGTCCAAAGGTATTCTGTACTGGCAAATGTGATGAAGTTAAGTTTCCACGCAAGAAATGCGACAAATCGGAAAAGAAGCCAAGAACCGTGGTGCCCAAGAAACCAAAGAAGCAGCTGCCCCCCATATGCATGGTAAATAAAGAGAAGGACAAAAAGGATAAAGGTGCGTGTATTAACTCAACGTATTAGACTATGCCACACAACTAACTATGTCCATTACTTGTAGATAGAAAGAAATAAGCTCCTTTCCACGGGCTCATTCACTCTTAACCAAATGCGCATGCACAGCGATTCAGCGCACAGCAAAAGGGGCTACAACTCGCAGATCAATAAGGCAGCATTGAAAGAGTGTCCCGATGAGGAATTGCCAGACTCTGTGATTGAGGTCATACGCATACCCGCTTCGTATCAAATATGTAAAGAGCACCTGCCGCGACCAGAGCTAAAACCATTCGGTAAGACTCGTGTGGAATACATACTGTAGATTCTAATCTGGCTCCAATTAGATGTCCTTATTAGCACTGGCTCAATAGCACTCACTGGATCGGATATACATGTATATGAGAATGCAAATCGGGATCTGGAGGGCATGACCTTGGGTCACGATGCCACCGGCTTTGTGGAGCAGGTTGGTAGCTGTGTTCAACATTTACATGTGGGTGATCGTGTCGTCATGGAATCGGCGCTGTCCTGTGGCGTTTGTGATTATTGCAAACGGGGCTTGTATAACATCTGCGCCGATCTGGTATACAACGGTTTCTTGGCTACCCATCAGTCGCATCCGGCTGACCTATGTCATAGACTGCCCGATAATATTAGCATGGAAGAAGGCACACTCACCCAAACGCTGGCAATGGGCTGTCAGGCATGCTTCAAGGCCAACATCTCGCCCACAAGCAATGTATTGATTATTGGCTCCACCCCCACAGCAGTTGCGGCGGCGATGTGTGCATCAGCAATTGGCGCCCGAAAAGTGACTATTGCTGGAACCATGAGCTCCTCACTGGAAATGATAAGAAAGGAATTTGGTTTCAATATAATACACTTTGATACGAATGCACTTTTCGGTGAGGTGCTCGAAGCGGTGTACAGCAAATTCCAGGAATGGCCCAATTGTGCCATCAACTGCGCCATCACGCCAATGACCATGAATTTGACCGTGATGGCATTGCAGCCATGTGGTGTCTGTGTACTAGCCGAATGCGAATCCGAATGTGCCAGTTTCAATGCCCTCGACATACTCATGAAGAACATACGCCTAATACCGAGCTTTCGTTCCGCCAATATGTAAGTGAAATACAAATCTTTCTTGGGATTTAATTAATACCCACCATTTGTAGGTATCCAACGGCCTTGCAACTTATGAAATCTGGTCGCGCACCAATGCATAAATTCATTGCCAAAACGTTTTCATGGAGCATGATAGAGGATGCATTTAAAAGTGCGCAGCATGAATCAAACGTTGGCTTGCGAAAAATTATCGTTAATAATATAGAAGAAACAAACATCGGGGGACTGTTCAAAAAAAACTAAAATCAATTTCAAAGACCAATTGATCGATAATAAAAATTTTTTGTTCTCTTAAGGTAATGCTGTACATAGAAAAGACCAAATGGCGGTGTAATAAAAAAAAATTTGATACAATTTTTACTCTCTTAAATCCATACTTGCCTAACCGCCAGCATCTCCTTAGGAATGTTAGGCGGAGTTCGATGGTATGCTTCGGGCACTCTCAAATTGAGCAGATGTGTATAATTGCGTGAGGTTTTTATTTATGCATGTTTTAAAATACACAATATTTAACATTTTGTTTCTCAGCATCTATGAATCTCTCTCATTATAGACTATTTAACGAGCTGTTCGTAAGTTTTATATTTATAAAAATTATTGTACTTCGCTGCTTACAACAAACTATTTTACAAATTTACATACGCAACTAAACTGAGACGTGCATTTTATTTGTATGCTAAAGGAATCAATGTGCACACAACAAATTAACGAAAATTAATCATAATCAAACATAACATAATCGTAAACATAAACAATAGCATAGTGCAGTTCATTTCTGTCACTTTAGCTGCATCGCTTTTGGACATTTGAGTATAAATAAGTCTTTAAGAGCTAACTAATCAATATGCAAAGATATGTATGTAGGTATGTAAGAGTGCCTGTGACTGATTTCCGGACTGCATCTGGTTTCTATGTCTGGTTATACGTAATTCTTGTTCCCTGGGTGGTTTTGACTCTTTTTGTTTTACCACTTTTTGTGTTTGTACCAAAAAGCAGTTGAATTTGGCTAGAACAAAGCGCTTACGCTATAATGTAAGTTATGGTAGCACATATATATAATTATAGTAGAATCGTCAGTTTCAAAAAATAGCTAAGCTTGGCGCTACGGTCAAGCGTTCATTCATGTAGGTAGTTTCTCTTTTGGTGTTTTTTCACAATGCATTCATTCAACTTTTCATAAAACATGGTATTCTTGCTTGCTTTGTTTTTAATGATCGTGAATTTGCATTTCCAACTCGACATCCGAGAGGTTTATTTCGCGCATTGAATTGATATACATGTAGCGCGATGTGTAGATATAGAGCCAACGGAACCATTTCATTTGCGACTGATGCTCAAGCATGGCGCCTCTGATCACAGACGCCTCCTTCCAGCTGAGTATGCACCTGGTATAGGACAAGCTATATTAAATTATCTTTATATTGAAAAAAATGTCATACATACCAATGCGTGGACATAAAGCAGGTGCACAGCAAATCAAAGATCGATAAATATTTGCGTACCAAATTGATCGAGTCTAGCGTATAGAACTTACAAGCTGCAATGTGGCACATAAAAAATGTATACCAAAAATAAGAAAAATTATCATGGCTATAATTAGAAAACGTAACGTTAGCAAAACAACAACAAGAGCAACAATAGCGGCTACAATTAACATGACAATTAACATGTGCAATACGGTCTGTAGACGGTTTTGTTGTGTTTTGGTTGTTGCTGCCGCTGCCAACCCGTGACTCACCCTTAGGCAATAAATTGGCTAAGCACAAAGAAGCGGCAGCATAATACACAGCACAATGATTGGGATGAGAGCTGACCCCATCGCGATCGAAGGTGAATATCGCCTTTATATCAAGACTCTCAACGGTATGCAATATAAAGCTGGCAACCGCATCCGTTCGCCATTCAACATTCGGATCATCTGGCAAATTGGTGGCATTCACTAATATAACATTCGATTCAGCAATGCCCAAACGTTTACATGCCCGAAATAGCTCCTCTCGCCGGAATTGCGCCTGCTGATCATAGTTGCCTAATGATGGAAATGTGGAAATTTAATTGGTTTCGTGAAAGCAGCAGGGGGTGCAGGTATTTCTTACCATTTGACAGGCACAACACGTACACCTGACAGCCATCGCGCTGTGTCAGCGAGTAGATCAACGGACCAAAGAACATGCATTCGTCATCCGGATGTGCGATGACCAAAAGAACGCGACCCATTAACGCCGATTTGGGGAGATGAACGCTACGCAAACGCAGGCCATTTTGCAGGGCATTGCGCAAGCCATTGCTGGCGTTGTCACCGTTGCTGCCATGGTGCTCCTTCCTTTCCTCTGGCACGCCAGTTACGGAAGCCGAAAGCCAAAAGGTTAGCTTGTAGAGGCCCAGGCATACTAGCAAGTATACCGCACATGCAATCAGTAAATGCTCCAGTGCTTCAGCTGATGTGGACTTGATGCGGCAATAGATGGCTTGCGGACCCAGCAGTTCCAGGCGTAGCTCGGTGAATGGGCGTATGACAGCCTCGTGTAAAGCACTAGCGTTTATTAAATTGGCCAAGTATTCGCTTAGCCAGCTAAATTTCATTTCATTGCGTTTGCTGCGCTTGTGTTGATTTTCGTTTGGCAAAATTTTTCACCAAAAATGGACATAAAATAAAATTTAACAAAAGTATGTGTTTCACTTCAGTTGTTGTGCGCTTAAAACCAATTATTTATAATACTAAACTAAAAAAACACCTAAATAATTCAACTTATTGTGTAATTTAATACTTTAAATGGCTTCGTAATCTACGCGGTTGCACTAAAAAAATTGCATTTTATTTTTGCGCTGCGTGTTATTTCATGGGGGGCAACAACTAGGGATGAGCGCGTGAAAAGCCAGAGACCGAATATCGTGTCCATGCGTATATACACGACAGCTAAGCAACTGATTTGAAAAGATTCTTGTAATCACCTGTACGTGTTAAACGAATTCAACTTGGTTCTGGATGCATTAGCAGATCTGTGTGAAAATAGAAAGCGCAAGCGTATATACAGCTGTGTGTCGAGAGTCTGATTGCCATCATCAGCAGCTATCAGCTGTTCAATGCATGCGTAATCGATAGGCGATAGTGCCAATTAGAAAACAAAAACAAGCTATCGATATATCGTTTCATATGCACCTCTAGTGCCGAATTAATGAAGGAGCAGTAAAATTTTTTTGATTCAAAAAATTTGCTAGTTAATAATTTGTACAATAATTTTATTGTGTTTTATATGCCTTTAACTGCTCCCGAATTTCCCACCAGAGTGGTGCGAATGCTACCCAATTCAGCAGACAGCCAAACGCGCCGGGTTTAATTCAAGCGGCATTTGGGAGACACCAAAAAAAAATACAATAAAAAAAAACAAAAAGCGTGCGCGTTGCTTGTGGCCCGCTGTAATTAGGTTAAAAGTGGAAACGGCTGAAAAGCAACGTGTGGTTAGAGTGACAGTCACCTGCAGCAATATTAATCAAAAGCAATGGCACACCAACAGCAGGGCATGGATTCGGCATTGTTCGAGCGACGACTACGACCGGTCTACGGTTAGTCAAATTTATATATACTTATATATATATATTACATCAATATTGATGTTGCTTTTTGTTCAACAATTTGCAGATAATCTGGAAGTAGGGAACAATCGTAAGGCACTACAGGAATCAGAAAAACTGCTACGCAAACATCCAAATTTACTCTGCGCACGTGCTCTCAAGGTAAAACGGTAGCCAAGAAGTATATCAACTGAACGCATTTGAAATCTTTTGATTTTTCTTGATTATGTCTAGGGATTATCATTGCTTCGCCTGGGGCGCTACGAAGAGAGTCATAGCTGCCTGCAAACCGTAGCCGAAGAAAAGCCCGTAGACGATTCCACGTTGCAGGTGCTCTCCTTTTGCTATCGCGAAATGGAACAACGTAAGAGAGACAGACAGACACACACACACACATCTATCTACCATTGGCGACCGTTTCATATTTATAAGTATATTTCTTGGCACGCGCACACGGTCAGGCAATTAAAATTGCCTTCGCACTCGCTTTCATTTGCGCAGAAATTAGCTAAAGCAATGAATGCTGGCGGGACGACAGGCGGACGGGTAAAAAGCGCGTGCCAAGAAATCAAACTGATCTTTATGTACCTGGTGTGCATCTATATATTTTACCCGGTGCCCATGCATTGAGTTAAAGGGTCTAATAATGTACATATGCAAGCAATGGGCGCAAATGTATATGCTAAAGTATATCCTTATGCCCTTGATTTACATAAACGCCAATTTCCAGCTGTTTACATCGTATCTACTATTCGAGTACATGCGACTGCAGCCCTTATTTCTTACATTGTGCAACTAATTGCTGCTCAGTGACAAGTACGATAAATCATTACCTTCTCTGACCTTGCAGTGGACAAGATAGTTGAACTCTATCAGCACGCTGTCAAACTGAATCCGGGCAATGAGGAGCTGCTAGCACATCTATTCGTATCGCATGTGCGCGTCGAGGATTACAAGGCGCAGCAAGCGGTTGCCCTGCAACTGTACAAGGCCCAGCCAAAGAATGCCTATTACTTTTGGTCTGTTATTAGTGTGGTATTTCAAGGCATACGTGGCCCTGAAAGCTGCATTCCCGAGAAGCGTAAGCTTTATCTCGCGCTGGCCCAACGCATGGTTGACAAGCATATAAAGGAGGGCAAACTGGAGACGGAGCAGGAGGCTTTCCTGTATTTGCACATACTAAAGCTACAGAACAAGTACCAGGAGGCCTGGGATTTCCTAACCGGTGAGCTGTGCGCCAAATTATATCCTGGCGCGCCCGTTAGCATGAAGTTCGAGCTGCTTAAGGAGCTGGGCAACTGGCTGGAACTGAACAAGCTACTGCAACAACTTCTCGAAGCCGAGTAAGTGCCTAAGACTTAATGCGTAACAATAATTAAAAAATGTTTCTCTTACGCAGTCGCGATCGCTGGGACTACTACAAGGAGTATCTGGAAAGCTGCTTTGAGTTGTTGAAGCAGCAGCCCGCAGAACAGGATCAGCCGATTTTTACGCTCAACACTTGCCTTGATTTTCTATTGCACATCATTGAGTCGTCGACGCGTAAGACTCGTGGTCCATATTTGGCTCGTCTGGAGCTGCATCAGCGCATGCGTGCGAAACAGCTGCCGGCACAGGAGCTTATCGGTGACTTTGACGAACTGATCATTGAGTATTTTAACCTGTTTGGCGATAAATCCTGCTGCACCCACGACATAGCACTGTTTCTACCCTCCATAAGCATGGAGCAACGTCAATCTCTGGCCAACAAACTACTACAAGAAAGCGGTATTAGCTCTAACAGCTTGCCGCAAAATGTTAGTAATGTTGTAAATGATTTATACATTTATTTAATTAGCTTTCTGTTTGTAGAAGGAGCACATGCAGAAGCATATTTGTGCTTTGCAAATTTCTCGCATGTGTGGCGCTCATATTGAGCTGGCCATAGAACATCTGCTAGCCCTTTATACGGCGCTCAAGTTACACTATGAGCATGGGCATAGTTCGTTTGGCAAACAGCTGCTGTCTACGGAAATGGGACCCTCGGATCCGTATGCACTGCTGGCGGCTAATGTTATGTACGATATTTCCATGCGGGAACACAAATCGGATCAGCTATTCGAGGCGTTATGCCTGCTGCAATATGTGTTGCGCAATAGCACCAGCAATTTCCATATTAAGCTGCTCAGTTTGAAAATCTATCACATGTTCGGATGTATGGTCGGTGCACAGGAGATGTACGACTATTTGGACATTAAACAAATCCAGTTAGACTCTATGGGATATGTGCACTGCAACCTTTTGCCGCTGTCCGGCCGTTTTTCCGGCGTGCGTAATTGCTACGATACCACATTGAAGTTCTTCACCAATAGCTATAAGGAGCGTCTGGAGTATATAGCGTTGACCTATCGCTTCTGCACATTCTCAAAAATGGAGGAGTTTATGAACTTCAAGGAGCGCCTCACAAACAGTCTGCTTTATGTTGCCTGCTCAGTGGAGGCTCAGCTGTGCGATCTAGTCAGCTGCTATGGCAACATTCAGCAAAATCTATCAGCCTATGTGGCCATGAGCATAGAGCCGGCCGAGGATCGCATTTCCTGGCATGAGTTAAGCGACAATCGTGATTTGCAGGCAATAATACGCTGGGATCCACTGCATCTGGATAACACGGAAGCTGAGCGTAAGGAGTCATATGAACAAGAGATCGAGGTGTTACAATTGCGCTCACTGCTTTTACGCTTGTTTGCCTCCTTTATTGACTTGTATCATCCACCGCCCAGCGAAAAGCTGGCCATGTCGAACAACAAAACGACGACGCTAGCGCCGGGCGAGGATGTAGCGACTCTGGAGCTTTTACGCACATCGTGGACGGGCCTGTATCAGCGTCTGCGTCTAATGAATTATAAGCCGCTATCGCAACGTTTTCTAGTCAATTTGCAGCCCACGCGTCTTCATCTGCTGCTAGAGATACCATACGAGCGTTTTTTCGATGACTTGGCCCAGCTGGTGCTGGATCTTTACAGTGGTGCTTCGCAGCTGGCGCTGCAATGCAAGCAGGTCAGCGAGAATGTTGCTGCCGTCATGGAGCTGTGCGTGCAGACTATCACGGAGAGCAATGAATGGAATGGCATGGATGGTCTGTGGAAGCGGCGCGAACATCAACAAAAGGTGGCCGCCTGTTTAGAGGTAAGTTAAAGTTGTGGGTATTATACTGTCAGGGTATTGATGTAAACTATTCATTAATATATAATTGCAGATACTCTCACTTTATGCCTTCCTGCTATCGGTGCTGAATGACAAGCTGCAATGCAGCGCAAAGACAAAAACAAAAAAGAAAGGATCGGCTGATAACAAATCACAGGAGCCGATTAGCGAAAAGGAGCGCAGCCAAATGCTGCAGGAACTGATACGTCAGTTGAAACATAAACTAGAGGCCTGTGATGCAGCTATACGTAAGTAGTTAATCATATAATTAAAACAGCAAATTGAACTAATAATATTGAATCCATAGGTATCTGGAAACCGCCTACACTGCCGCGGGACCTGAGCTCGTTCATGGCCGACATGTCACTGAAACCGGAGGTGGAGGCTACGTTAATAGGCGACGTATCAGCCACGTTCAAGGAGTCCCATGAGCTAATGGTCACCGAGTTGCGCAATTTGTTAAAAGACAAATTACGCATGATTGGCAAATAGGGTTTTCCCTCATTGACTTTGCTGTGCAAAGTCTTGTTTAATTTTCCCCCACTTGCGATATCTATATTTCCAGTCATCCAGCCCTGTCCAGCCCAATTTGTTATTTAATATTTTAAACAAGGCTATTTATTTGCCCCGCTCGCTACCCTATAATACACTATTTCATCTAATTACAATCACCAATCAAATTACATTCTTGTGCACATTTTTTCGGCATTTTTTATACAACAGTTGGTAAACTTGAAACCTGCTTGATCAAATAAAAAAAGAAAAAGAACGATACATAAGTTGAAATAAAATGAGATCAAATCCTATTATCTTAAATTTAATGTATTTAACTAAAACATGTTTGTTATTAAATTCAAAGCGGGGACCCCAATCGATATATCCATATTATATAGCTCCCATCAGAACTGAAGGCCACAGACAAAAAATCGTTGCAAACAAAGATACACGTTCTTTGCCGTTTCTTATTAGATTAGACACCTGTGATACTTTCAAGAATTGTCTGCAGCTACATTGCCGTTAGCGTTGATGGCCTTGAGCGTTTGTAAATAGGCAGCGGTGCGGGGATCGTTGCTATGCTGTTGCGTTTGGAGGTGAGCCACCAAATTGTGATGGCGTGCAAAGCTTTTGTTGCACAGTCTGCATATGTGTGGCTTCTCGCCGGTGTGCGTTTTGTAGTGCACCTTGAGCACATTGGCATACGTAAAAGACTTGCCACAGGTGCCGCACGCATAGGGACGTTCATTGCGATGGGTGCTACAAGTGCAAAATACAGTTTTAAATTAAAATGTTAACACATATCTGTTGCACATACCGTTCATGCTTGACTAAAGATGTGCGATCAGTAAAACTGCGCTGACAATATTGGCAGCTATAGGGTCGAGCGCCTGTGTGCTGGCGTATATGCCGCATAAGCTGATAGTTGACATGGAATGACTTTTGGCAGATTCTAAGTGGAAAAAGAGCAGGGGGCAAGTTGAATAGCAGCTTTTAAGATTCTATACGACGCAACTTACTCGCACTCATATGGTCGTTCATTGTTGTGCCGTCGCAAGTGCGTGTCAAGTGTGCTCTTGCGTGGATAACTGTTGCCACAAATGTCGCAAACATGTGGCTTGCCAGCGGATGCGTGTGTGGACACAGTCTCTTCGGCTGGTAACAATATGACATTTGTTTCCACTTCAGGCACAAGATTAGTGGGCACTTCTTCGATCAGTTCGTCATTGCACCAAGTGCCCTCTTCCAGAACCTCCACTTCCACTTGTTCGTACGTTTGTGCTGACGGAGTATCTACAACCTGCTGCTGCAACGTTTCTGTCAGTTCATCTCTTAGTTCTTTGCATATGTATTCGCGCAGGAAATTATCTGAGTGCCGGCAAATCTGTCGGAATTTGTGCGCCAGCGTTAGAAACGCGCGACATTTCAAGCAGATGCGGGTGGGGAGCTCTGAGGTGCGTACCATCTAAAAAAAATATAACTATAACTTTTACTCTCAAGAGAAAACGGAAACACTACCGTAATCCCGCTGCAGTTTTCAATTTTCTCACATATGGAGACACCATGGTGCTCCTCGTCGCGTTCGTAGATGGATACCATGTGTGTATCGCTGTCCTGCAGGCAAATTCTACACACGGCCGCAATGTCCATTAGGAGCTCAGTTGTTGCCATTATACAAATATTTTAAAAGTGTTTATGCTTATATTTCACTTCAGCTTGAATTGACGATGTTTATATTTTGAAATATACCATATTTATAATAAATATCGCGAGACTTTAATTATCGTAATCGATAGCAAAGTATCAGGCATTTATCTATAAAGTATCGATACTATAACATAAAATGGTAATAGTTTCAAAAATATAAATTTCTAATTAATTTTGATATGTCAGCAAAATTATTATAGCTTTATGATTTTGTTTATAGAACAACCATTTTGTATTCATTGCGAACGGTTTAAACTTAAGAAAACTAGATCGAAATCGATACCAAAGTACATAAGCATCGATATATTTATATTTGTACAACAACCCTAATTGTCCACAACATTGGAGTTAAACACTATGGACAATACGGGACCAGTTTGCAGGATTTGTTTGCTGCATCCGAAAACTGAGACGCTTATACCCACGGCGTCCGATTTCTTTTCACAAATAGAACAATGCACGGGTGTGCTGGTAGGCAATAGTAATAAATTTAGTTCAAATACAAAATTGCAGGAATATCATCTTCCAGTTAATACAGGATGATCGAATACCGAATAAAATATGCACAAGCTGTGCCTTGCTGCTGCGTGCTGCTTTGAAGCTGCGTTCCATGTGCCAGCAGGCAGAGAAGCAACTGCAAGAGGTCAAAAAAGAACAGACGCAGCAGCAAATGCAGTTGGACAGCGGCAGTGAAACGGAGTTTATCGAATCCTACGACGTGACACTGGAAACGGCTAGCATTGCAGGCAGCCAGGGCAGTACAAATGGCATCACAATAAAACCTGCAAATCCAGCGCCAACAACTGTTTCCGCTCACAGGCCCAAGCGTCATAATCGCAGCGTTGCTGAAGTGCCAGCCACATCTAGCCCAGAGACCAACAAACCTCTGGCCCTCACCTATGTTTGTAACATCTGCAACAATGTATACACGGAGAAAGTAAAGCTAACTATGCATCTTAAGCTACACAGCCTGCACAAGCCGCACGAATGCGAGTAAGTTGACTTAATTATCTGCTCTCGCTGAACTCTAATCCTGTTATTTTGTAGAATTTGTCACAAGCGTTTTCGTCAGACGCCACAGCTAGCGCGGCACATGAACTCACATACTGGGCTGCGCCCATACAAATGTGATTATTGTGATGCCTCCTTTGCAGATCCCTCCACGCGGATTAAGCATCAACGGTAAAGAACTGCAGTTGCCTCCTTTCTTGTATTTATATGTTTGTCTTTTAAGCATCCACACAAACGAAAGGCCATATAAATGTAAGTACTGCCAGAAGTCCTTTGCCTACTCCAATGTGCTTAGCGTACATCTGAAGATCCATACTGGCGAGCGACCATTTAGCTGTCAATTTTGCGGTCGACGGTTTTCCCAAGCGCATCACAAGAACACTCACGAACGCTCACACAGGGCACACAAACAGCTGGACATTGCTGTGATTACGTTGGAGGAGGAGTAATGGCCAGTTGGATTAGAATTTAAGCAGGCACTTGTAGTACAATGTCATGATAAGAAATCAAGTCCTATTTAAAATTGACCCAAGATATGTTTCTCTGTCAATGCGTAACACATTTTAAGACAAAATAAAAATACTCTCTGTTGCTTATACTAAAACTGAATCAAAACTTTATCACTGTATTCAATCTAAAAGATTATCAATGGAAAACAGTTGTATAATTGGTTTTACAATAATAATTTGGCTTATTTTTTGTTGTATAAATGGGATCAATTATGAATGCTCCTTTTAAGGAATCAAAAAACAATTAGCACACAACTTATTAAATAATATCAAATAAAGGCTAAATTTAAAATTATTTGTACGAGGCCTAAGCCGATGGCAAAATGCCAATAACCATATCGGACATGTCATCCTTAATACGTTCCGTTGTCTCCATATCCAAGTCAACTGGCTTCCAGGGTCCTCGTTTTTCGTGCGTCACACGATGCAAACGCATTTTATATGCCTTAACAAAACCTTTTCCACACAGATCACAACTGCAAATGCAGATTTAAATTGTTAGCTCGAAGATTAATGTGTGGTTACACAATACTTACACGTGCGGTTTTTCACCTGTGTGTATCATCTTATGGAATTTCAGATTGTCTGAATAGGTAAAGGTTTTAAGGCACACATCGCATTCGTATGGGCGCTCCTTCGTATGTATGCTGTGGATATGCATTAATTAGATTGTATAAGAGTAAATTGTGATTTCGGTACTCACCGATGATGCTTGGTCTTGGTGGAGCGATCGGCGAATGCAGCTGGACAGAAATTGCATTTGTAAGGTCGATTGCCAGTGTGTGTGTTCATGTGCCGCACCAGCTGCTGGTTCTGAACAAACCCGCGACCACAAATTCTGCAGAGTGTACAATGGATTATTTAAGATGTTAAAAGGTTTTATGAGCTATGCAAAACCTACTCGCACTCATGCGGTTTGACGCCACTATGGAATTTCATGTGCTCGGTCAGCCTTGCCTGGGAAGGATAAATGTTGCCACAAACATCGCAAATATAATTGGAGTGCTTGTCTCGTGGCTTGCGCCCCATTTTCTTCTCCTCGTGCTCGCCGTTTGTTGTGCTCGTCGTCAGCTTGGGACGCTGTTGCACTTTGCGCGGCTGTCGTACGCGATTTAGAAGGCGCGGCTGCGCTTTAGCCTCCGGCAAATAGCTGTCGTCATCGGAGCTTAAGAATTCCTGGGTAACATCGTCATCTGGCACTTCGGTCCAGACAATACGCCGTGTGCCCCTGGTAGTTTGTTCTGTGCTGCTGCTTGGGGGCATTGATTCGGCCGCCAAAACCTCTAGCTCTTCATATTCGGCAAAGTTTTCGGTGTCTGTTTCTGTCTCGATTTCTGCCTCCGCTACCTCAACAACTGTTGCGCCATCATAGACAACGGCATTTTGCTCATCCTCCGTGTTGGTGGCATCATAAACAATGGCATCCGTATCATCACCCGATACTACGTAATTAATAAATTCGGAAGCCGTATCTTCAACGTCGCGTTCAAGCTTAATTTGTGCGTTAATTGGATTTGTCTGCTCCTCCCAAGCACGTGCAATGGCCTCGGCCTCAGCCTCTTCATCATCACCCGCTCCCAGCTGCGTGTCCATATCCGTAGACAGCATGTCCGCAATATGCTGATGCGATCTCTGGCAAGTCAGGCGGAATTTATAAGCCACGCGCAGCACTCGCACGCATTTGCTGCACATTTTGTCGGGAAAATTATCATCAACGCTGACCTGAAAATTTTCAAAATGTAATTGAAAGAACTTTTCCGTTGCAGTGGATGACATGATTAGTACATACGGGGATCCCAGCACAGATGTGCAGCATCTGATCTAGGCGGGTGCTGGCATTTTGGCTAAATATGTCCTGCAATATATCTTCGCCCTCGTTGGGATTGTTAAGGCATACCCGACAGACTATCCATTTTTCATTTAATTCGGTTTTCATAACTATCTAATTGTCGCAAATCATACAAATGCAAGGAAAACTTTTATTTTGGCAAATTATAACAATAATGGAAGCGTCTCTTGCTCTGCTTGCCATTCACTGCGCACCACGCACATATTTATTTTTAGTATTTACCTATTTAGTATTTTTAATGAAATGTACTTTTTAACAAATATTTTAACATATAATAGAAAATGAGGCAAGAATATGTACTCTAGTCTAATTTAAATAGCACTTAAGACTTAATTATGCATATATATTTGAAGAGAAAGGAATTATAAAGCTCAAAAAGAATAACACTACAAAAAAATACCAAATCGAATGTTGTGATGGTCACCCTAATAGCTACCATTCACACAACAGCGCAAGCAGCTTGGATTTTTGCCTTTAATATTTTTATTTAACAATTTTTGGCGTCGGTTAGCAATAATTAAATATTTGTGCATTCCTTGCGGTAGTAAAATTTTAAGCGATGCCAACAACAACGACTACAACAACACAAAAATGGATAGTATGCCGCGTGTGCTTGCAGCAGCCCAAGGAATCGATGGGCAGCATTTTCAATGACGACGCATCCAAAGATCTGACCAACATGATTTTGGAATGCGGCGGCGTACCTGTAAGCTAACCAACATGATTAAGATATAAATAAATAAGCATAATTATATTGATACCAATGCCATATATACTGTTTTCAGATTAAGAAATTCGATCATTATCCAGACAAGATATGCGACAAGTGCTTAAAGAATTTACACATTGCATTCAAGTTTCGGCGAGTTTGCCAGCGCTCCTACAAACATCTGAGGCAATTCATAGCGCCCGTTGTGGTGGAGCAACTGTCGGCAGAGGAGGACGGCAATGTGCTGGGAGTAGCTAATGATCCAGCGGGCACAGAACTCAGCGAGGGGCATGCGTTGGTGGCCAGTGAAGAGAACCACGATGAAAACGAGGAGGTCAAAGAAAGACTCGTGCATGTGAAAAGTGAACAGGTGGAGGAGGACGGCATTATTGAGGAACTGTACGATGTATATGAAGCGTATGAAGGTGAGCTGGTCACCGAACAGCCCGCCCACTATGAGGAGGAGGGGAACGGTGAAGATGAAGACGATGAGATGGGCGAGCATTCAATGTCGGGTCTGTCGGCAAACATTGAGTATTTGGATCAACTAGATCAGGATCAGTTAACGGAAAGTGCACACGAGGATGAAATAGAAGTGCAAAATTCATCTGACGAAGAGTTTCTGCCAGTCAAACCGCGTACGATCTCCACACGCTCCGCCAGCGCTGGGTCCAAGCGACGTGTGAATACGCGCAAAGTAGCAACTGGCAAAACGTCATTTAGTAATATTAAACGTCAGAAATGTAGCGTCACCACGACAAACATTATACTGAATCCCGATGAGAGCATCACCTTCGGGGAGACAACAGTGCGCAAGACCACCGGCATTAAGACCAAAGGTGGCCACAAAATTCTCGTGGGCGATAAGAAGGAATTTAAATACATATGCGATATTTGCGGCAATATGTATCCATCGCAGAGTCGTCTCACCGAGCACATTAAAGTGCATTCCGGCGTCAAGCCTCACGAATGCGAGTAAGCATGCCAGTAACTTATTTTTCCAGTTGGACTATAAATTAATGAAATTTTTGTTTTCTATAGAATCTGCGGTCATTGCTTCGCCCAGGCGCAGCAGCTGGCTCGACACATGAACACGCACACGGGCAATCGACCCTACAAGTGCAGCTATTGCCCGGCCGCCTTTGCGGATCTGTCCACACGCAATAAACATCATCGGTGAGTTGTAGCCGGCGTCGTAAGTTTGGTTATGTGTAATTCCTCATTGCATATTTGCAGCATCCATACCAACGAGCGTCCCTATGAGTGCGATGTGTGCCACAAGACATTTACCTACACGAACACACTAAAATTCCACAAGATGATACACACGGGCGAGAAGCCGCATGTGTAAGTGCCTTCTATGATGATCCTTGTTCATTGTTATTATTAAATTTCCATTTCATTGACAGCTGCGAAATCTGTGGAAAGGGCTTTCCGCAAGCGTATAAGCTGCGCAATCATAGAATTACCCATGATCGTCGCAGCGGTGTTGTCAATTCCAATATGGAGGATCTGTATCCCATTTATACGGCGGCCAAGGCCGGCCTGGAGCTGTAAATGCTAACACATAAAAACATTTAGACATATATATATATATATATATATATATATATATATTAATATTAATATATATATACATATATACAACGTGTGGTTATGTATAGATATATAAATGCATATATAAATATATGAATTACAAATACGTAATTGATTATGAAACATTTAACTGTAACAAGTAAAATTTAAATAATTTACGAACGCGGTCTATTGTGAAGTTTGCGTCTAGCCTAAGTTTTAGTCTAATTATGCGGAAATAAATTAAGTATTGCTGCACAGATGGTCTTGGCGTCGGTCTCTTCGGGATATAGTTGCAGCACCGCATGCACCTGATGCTGCGGAAACAGGCTGCCCAAATGGTAGCGCAACAGACGACGCTGTTCCTCGCGTGTTGTCTGCGCCGTGTGCAGCTCCTCGTTGATTCGCGAATCGGAGGCGGACAGATGGGCTAGATTATGTGCGGGCATTGACAGCGATGGCGACAACTTGGCGGCCTGATGTTGATCCGTTAACGGTGCGGATGGTGTCCGCGTCAGATACTGATGTTGATAGTTGTTGCTATTGTTGTTGCCTAGCGCCTGCTGCTGTGGCGCGCTATACGTGGGCACCAGCAGTCGATAGGTAGGCGGCGGCGCCTGCCGTTGCAGCTTTTTGTGGCGATTCAGCTGCTGTGCCGGCTCCACATCGCAACCATTGCTGCCCAGCTCCATTTGGCTGGTGAATGAATGACAAAGCTGTTGTTGCTGCTGCTGCTGTTGTTGCGAGATTTTTTCTATTGTATTTGATTTAGTGCGTGCCAGCGCCGCCAGCTTGGCATTGTTGCTACTGTTGCTGTTAGCGAGCAATTGCTGCCCGCCGTTGCTGTGCAGTGGAGCACTGTGCGAGACCTGGAGCGGCAGACGCTGCAGCTGCAGCTGTGTCGTTTGATGTCGAAACTTGCACTTCTGACCGTACGTGCATTTTTTGCCATATGGACACAGCTGCTGCTGTGCATCCGTCATCTTCTGCTGGGTCTGTGTGCGCAAAAACATATCCAAGGTGGGGCCAGCGCGACCCAGCGGATCGTCGGGCGGCATAAATATGTCATCTACAAATGAGTACATAAGCAGGCGTTCCTGGACCACTTTGCGGAACTCGTTGCTCTCCAGCAGCAGATCGCGATAATTATCGTTGGACACCACAATGCCATCCGTTTCCACCGCCAGTTTGAGTATGAAGCGATCATCGTAGCAGGAGACGCGCTTACCATCCAAATGTCGAGATGGTGTAAAGACCAGAACACGCTCATGCTCCAGCTCATAGAGCAGCTCCTGTTCGGTTATATTGTTGTTCGCCAGCTCCTTGCGCCAGTTAGGCACAAATGCTGTTATGTGACTATGGCCGCGCTGCCGGAACCACTCAACACAAATGCGTATACCGCGACAGCTGAAGATGGTGTTGTTACCGTGCGACAACGCCACATTGCTGCCATCGATGACGATGTGGCGCAGCGAACTGCTGCTGCTGCTGGCGGGTGGCACATGGTTGCTGCTGTTGTTGTTGCTGCTGCTGTTGGATGGTGCTGGCCGTGGTGCATCTGCCGTAAGTTTGATCAGTTCCGCCAGCAGCTCGTTTTGTTTAGCCTCTGAGCCGAGACGTGTGAGCGCCGTGTGTATGGACTGTTCGCTGTAGCCCAATTTCTGTGCGAATTCCAGATTCTTGCGCTCGGCGCTGCTCAAATCATCATCATCGCTGCTTTCTTGCTGCTGCTGCTGCTGCTGGTGCTGCTGGTGCTGCTGCGACGTCTGTGGCTTTCTCGCATACAACTTGTTGGCGCTTTGTTGTTGTTTTTGCTGCTGCTGCTGCTGCTGTTTTTGCTGTTGTTGTTGTTGTTGCTGTAGCTGTTGGTGTTGCTGCTGTTTTTGTTGCTCGGGCACTTCACAATCCATTTTAATGCGCATTTAGTTTGCTTAGCCTCTACTAACTGCTGCACAACTTTATATTGTTTGTCCTTTGTGTGCCCTTTTTAGTTTTTTAAACAATTTAGGCGATTTTTGCAACAAGTTCCGTCTTTTTACATTTTGTTGTTGTTGCCAAACAGATATGTTGTTAACATAACGGCGCATAACGTTCAACTGTTAATTACAGCAAGCAATTATGACTTTCAGCTGCTATTTAACATTTTTCTTTAATTAACGATTACGATTTCATAACAAACAATTAATTGCAGGCGGTTTTTAGAAGTTGAATGACGCGGAAGCTCATATTGAAATATACCAGCAGCCAATTAACTTGCCAATCCGCTCTTTAGTCAAACCTCTGTTAGCTTATCGATATCAAACTGTTACTTAAACGATAACTATCGTGTTCCGTTGGTCGTTGTTCAGCACAGCTACGATAACTAATTCACGCGCCACTTTCAATTTGACTGTTATATTAGAAATTACTTTAGCCATGCATAAATAGATTCTTATTGTGGTGTACAATATAATATCGCATATAATTTTTATTTTAACAAATTCGCTACAATCCATATAAGTATATAACATTTAAGAGTAGTCGTTTTTAACATTTATAGATCTCACTTTTTTAAATAAAGTACACATTGTTTATTTCTGTTTGTTGTATGATTTGGTCCCTCTTTTCATGAAAAAAGAGTGCGCTGCATTCTAATTAAACTACTCGTACAATAAATATAATACTATTTATTAGTAGTGGTCACATCTATTCGGGTAAATATAGAGATTTTCAATAGATTAAATGCATAGAAAACACACGTATTTCAACGACAATAAAGTAATTCATTAATTTCGTTTCATTTTCGTGGCAATTACTGTGACAGCAGCACTAAAAAAAAACTATAAAATTGGACGTAAAGTTTACTACTTTTGTCTAAAAACGGTTATAGAGCTGCTACTACTAATATATATGCACGTGTGTGTATGTGTGTGTGTGTGTGTGTGTGTGTGTGAGTATATGGATTTGGTGCCTGTGTTTTTTGTTTGTGCATGGTCCATTTCAAATTCCACCAGTCATTCATTTTGCACGCAGCTTTACTTAAATTTCCTCCAAATGAAAGTATTAAGGATGCATTCCCCCGACACGTCGTATCCTATAATTTCTGCTCTTGCGTGTTCAACCAATCTGGGTTTCTCTGTGCGCTGTGTGCTTCTTATGACTAACATAAAATTTATTGTTGCTCTTTATGAGTGTCTGTATCTGTGTGCAAGTGCGTGTTCAGGGCTGGATTTTCATCTTTAACGGGTAATTAGTGAAGTTTTTGCGTTGACTTTTATACCATATTTCCATTGGGTGTTGCAATTTTTGTTACACTCTGCTTGTTCGAGTTAAGTTTTGTCGCTTTTGTTGCTTGACAAATTTAAGCTTACATTTGAAAGAAATTGCAGTTTTGCTGCAGACTTATTATTATTACAAAGATTCTTCATTTGCGTTGAAAGGAAATTTTGTAATCGCAGACAACATCTAGATTAAAGATAATTGCTTGGGGAATTCGAATTACGTGGCCCTATGCAAGGTAAAGCTCAATTATTATTTAATATTGCGTACTTTTCTGCTGAGCTAAGTATTCACAATTTTTGTGTTGTAATGCATACTTTTGTGCTGTCTTAATATTCACAATTAATAATTGTAATTGCATAAACAATCATAGCATGCTTTTGTGATGTAGCAAAGACTCCAAACTCCTTATTTGTATTGCATACTTCTGGGCTGTATGTTAATTCGGAATGAAAATTTTTATTACATACTTTCACGCAGTGACAAAGATGCACAATTCATAATTATAATTCATACTTTTGTGCTGCACACAAATTCACAACATACATTTTTTATTGCAAACCAAATTATTGCATACTTTTGTATGGCGAGAGGAAACTACAACTCACAATATATAATGCATATCTTTGGGCTAAACATACACATTCACAATTATTACTTTTCAGGATCGGAAGTACATAGTTGGCACTTGGAAAACTTGGAAAATTCTTGATATTTCGGTAACTTAAGATGACGGTTCCGCAATGATACTCGGATCTAACGTCTAATTTTTTGTTTACAGAATTGTCTTTTATTTCCCATTAAGTTCAATGCTTGAAGTTTCTCGAATCATTCGAAGGGACTCTCATATGCTCAATTGCTTAGCATATGTGCCTAGCTTGCCTATGCGCTGCCACAGAATTGATGAGCTCTCATCTAGCTACAGCAATTTATTAGATCCGATAATTTTTGGATAAACCAACTTTGTCATTAATCAGTTGTTTAATTTTAAAAAGCATGCGACATGATAACGCCCACAGCCTGATGCGTGTGCAAAAGCATTTGTGTTTTCGCTTAACGGTTTCTCCTCATTTATTTCTTGCTTTTAGGCAAACAAAACCTGTTTATCGAGCCCAAAAATATAACCACATTGCATGCGAGCCTGCTAAGCTGATTAACATTTAGCCCTTGTTTAGATACCTGTGTGTGAGTGTGTGTGTGTGACTATGTGTGTGTGTGTGCTTACCTTGGCATGCGAGCCCACATTTATATTCAATAGATTGTACGCCCGGAACTTTAGTTTGTGTTTTGTGGTCAAAGAACAGACTTTAATGTGCACAATTTCCACTAATTTCATGTCAAGTTGATTTGGCCATCGCAGCCTGCCCCTTATCTGAGTGCTTCCTGGAACCCTCCCGGCAGCTCTCGTTTTGTTGTCCGACAATTGTTATGCGACACTTTTTTTTATTGTTTCCTCGCGCTTTGTTCGTGTGCATTGCAACCAGTTTCCGTTACTGTTTTTATTATTATAGCCTCAAGCCAGCGGAAAAAAAAGAGATAGGAAGAGCGGGCAAATAAGAAAACTCACTTCACTCGGTTCGTTCGTTTTGGCTTTCCGTCTGTCTGCCTGTATGTCGGTTTGTCTGTTTTCCTTTGGTGGTTAAATGCTCCCTCGCTGTCAATACTTGAAATTGGCATCTGCATCAGCAATATCGACAGCACAGAAAACGCGCAGCGTTCGCTTTTGGCTCGAAGGTCTATGAATGTTAGCCATCGAAAAGTTCAAGAATTTTGCATTTTCCATTGTAATACTATGTACTTAAATTGAACCCAAATTGCAGCCAGTTTAATTAAAATCAAAAGCAGATAAGCTGCACTTGAGTCCATAACTATAGATACAATTTTGTGCAGCACAAATTGGTTGTGCAGCGTGGAGTGGACAATTTTAAATAATGTTGCAAAGATAATGTGCATTTTATGAAAATTAAATACATTTTTCTTAAATAAATAATAATAAAAATAGTTTAATTAGAAATTAATATATTTAATTTGTCTTAACAATTTTGCAAGAATACATATGAATAAAAAAAGCATTTAAATTTTAATTTAAATCAGGTACAATACATTTTTCTTAAATAAATAATAACAAAAATAATTTAATTAGAAATGAATATGTCATATATATATATACATTTTCTTAACAATTTTGCATGAATTAATATGAATAAAATAATTATGAATATTAAAATTTAAATTAAATACAATAAGTTGAATTTATCAAATAATCTAGAAACTTTGCTAGCTCAACTCAATTGTAAATCATTTTGCAACACTGTGCTTGCTGCACACTGGAATAAGCTATATACCTATATACTTATATATCTATATGTATATTTATGCCAATTTGGGAGCGCGCCATTTTGCGCTGTTTCGGCTGCACTCGAAATCGAGGGAAATCCAATGAATACCCAAAAAAAAAAAAGAAATGATACACACAATGCATATGTAAGAAAATGGGAAAATGCTTCGCAAAATTTCAGCATTTTTTAGTGTACGTGCGAGTATAAGGTCTGTATGAGTGTGTGTGTGTGTGTGTGTGTGTGTGTGTGTGTAGTGTAAGCTGGGGCCAAACACGGTTGGCTTGAAAACAAGCGTTCGCGTTGGCCAACTTAATCGTCAACGTCAACATTGTTGCAGTTGCAGCAGCAGCAGCACAGTTGACATTTGACCTTGCCATTTTCCCCTTTGTGTGTCGTTCCTTTTTTTTAGTGTTCTTATTCTTTTAGTTCCAGCTGTTGTTGTTGTTGTTGTTGCTGTGGCTGTGGCTGTGGCGGGCACCCGTTAGGCATTGATAAAATATTCACGCTTCTTGTGGCATTTCTCATACGCAATGTAGCACAGCGCAATGGTAATCAGCACGAGAATCGTAATGCCCATTATGATGCTGACCAGTATGATTTCGTCGTTGATACTCTTGTAGGAGTGACCTGCAGAGAGACAGGAGGCGAAATAAACAAAATGTAAAGAGATTAAGATTTCGTAATGGCTCTGACAAATTGCCCAACATTTGTCGTTGTGACTGCGTTGAGGTGTGGCTGCTGGGTTTAGTTACGGCTGCTGGAGGCGGCTCGTGTCAATAACAACAATTCGGTTTGCTGGGACTCATGCATATTCGTGGTAGATAAACAGAAAATATATGTGCGCATATTCTGACAAATTGCATTGTTATAAAAATAAATAATAACCAAGCATAAATGTACACATGTTCTGGCATGCCATCTAAAATAAATAACAAACGCTCGCACACGCACACTCACATATAGAACAAAGGACATAAAAAATTAAATTAAATTTGGATTCGCAATTCGCTTTTATTGTAACAGATGTATCAAAGTTTTACGATTCCTGTATGTGGATTATTAATGCCATTTTTAGCTTGCAGCGCAAAATAATGCCAAAAAGAGACACGCAAAGTCGTATATAAATGATATATTTTATTGTGCTCTTTAAAAGGTGGACAATATTTGACACTGTCTTGTATTTTTGTACCGTGAAATAAGTTAGCATAATTTTAAGAGTTTTCCGCTTTTTCTTTTTGCTAAGTAAGTATTTTCTTTATAAGTGAATTGAGTCTTCGAGCTTGTATTACGAAGAAGAGCCAGATGTTCAATAAGCAAGTTTTGATGAAATTTCGCTTCACTTGCATTCAATTTGATTAGCTTTATAAACGTAATACAATATAAACATATGTGCGCAGATATTTCTTGGCTCCGCCTTTTGGCAAATGACGGCCGCTTTTTTCCGTGCGCCCCATTTAGCCAGATGC
Source organism: Drosophila virilis (assembly GCF_030788295.1). Taxonomy (NCBI): domain Eukaryota; kingdom Metazoa; phylum Arthropoda; class Insecta; order Diptera; family Drosophilidae; genus Drosophila; species Drosophila virilis. The sequence continues at coordinate 31,386,181 of NC_091544.1, forward strand.
TTGCTCTCTGCGTAATTTAACACATAATCGATGAAGGATTCGCCCTTCTCCAGCAGAATATCTTGCGAAAATTAAAATCGTTTATACAGTCAGCCAAAGTGTCGCCGGGCATTGGTCGGGGCCGGGCAGCCGTTGTGTGGATCTGTTAATTAGATGGCTTAAATGACGTCGGTAAGTTGAACTCGAGTCGCCTTTTAACGATCTGATGACTGTGTGGCCTAATAAATTGAAATCAAATGGCGTGGTTAATGTGCTTGTCTGTCGTCAAGTGTCCTTTAAGCATGTTCTTGGATTTTTTCTCAACCTGCCCCCAAATGTAGGCAACTTTTTCTTGCCCAAAAGCTGCTTTGAATTATGTGCATTAATATTATCTCTATGTATGTATGTATTCTGCTCAAATAAATATCTTTGCACGTAAGACACGGCACCAAAGCGAAAGTAACTTTGGCACCAAATCTTGGTAGATGCCAATTTCGGCCCGCAGCTTGCATATATTTTCATATATCGTATGACATGCAATATTTTCAATAAATAAAATATGAAACTGTTACAAACAAATTTAACAAATATTTTACATTTTACATATATATATAAGAACTAATAAGGAATTAGTATCAGTATTAAAAATACGAGCTTTACTATAGATATAAAAAGTATGCGGAACTGTAGGATCTGCTCTGGCCTCGCTTGGCAAGAAAACCAAAAATATTCATAAATTACAATTCAAAAATGTCGCGACGCCTAAAATAATATTTTGTCAAAGTTTTAAAGGCAAGCCACTTGGAAAGATAATTAAAACAAATGCGAGTTTGAAATTAAAATGTACAGGCTTTAAGTTCAGCTAAATCTGAGCTAGAACTTTAGCAGCAGAAAAAAAAATAAAACAAACGAATATCCTTGGCAGATTTAGATTGAAAGACGGAAAGAATTTCATGGAAATCCAGATTCCTTCTACTTATAAAACACAGGTGGACATTGCGAGAAGGCCACAGCGACTCGGCTGTTGATAAAGACCGAGAATATATAGGAAATTTCTGATCAGTATATACACATTGTGAGGCCAGAAATGTCTCCTTACGGAAATATATATTGTGTTCTCGATTTCGGGCTCTGCTCGTTGTTGCATGGCTTTGCAGATTGTGTGAAAACATTTAAATAATTTTCTGCTTTTTTATTGTTTTTTACTGAAGACCCCAAAAAGTTTGTGAAACTATGAAAAGCTGCACAAAACGCCTCCCAACAAAAACTGTAAAATAATTTATGGGATATCCAGCAAAAAATAGACACAAAAATTGAGCTGTCAAAACGCAAATTGTGAAATAGAAAAAAAATAGATAGAAATATCAAATGCAGGGCTGCGTTATGCTATATGCAAGAAACAAGCACAAGACACAAATATTGAAATCTAAATGCGAATTGGCATACGAAAGAAACAAACCGTGAATTATTGAGATTTACGGAGTGCGAGTAAATGGGGCAAATGGGCCGTGTGTCAACATTTTAGATATTCTATCCCCATGGAGGCCATAGATTTTTGTATTAAATTTCGTTTATTGTTTCTGCCAGCGGATACGGTCAATAAACCTATTTGTATTGTTATTATGGATGCGGCCGATATTTGTCGTAATAATAATTCTGTTTTTGGTGGTGAGTGCGAGCCCTGCATTTGAGAATTTCTGCTCAAACAGCTCAACGTGATTTGTTCTGATTGAAGCTTTTTACAAACAAGCAAATATATATATAAAAGTACATATATACACATCCTGTGCAGGGGGAGAGTCAACTTGGATTAGGTTGCGTAGCTTCTGCTTCTGTGTTCACGAACATTTTTCTGACTCCAGCCCCTCAGCTTCTGGGCTTCCTCTGCTTGGCTTTGGCTTTAATGCCTGTCTGCTAGGACATACGCTTTAATTTCAATATACCTTACCAGGACTTCGCTGTTGGGGTGGTAAGTGCAGAAAGGAAATTGTCAATTATATAACTTCAAAGCGTTGCCGGCTCCAGATTTAGCATCAAATATGCAACAGCCTGTGGGCATGGCCGGGCACAGTTGTAGTTTTGCATGCCAAACAATAAACGCGAAAGCCATATTTGGGTCGGCAGAAGGAGAATAGAGCTTATTACAGAATCAAGTCCTTGGGCTATTTTCGGCAAATGAGCTGTCCAAATGAACTCGGCAAGGTTGCAGTTTAAAATCCTAGACTTGTGCTAGTCAAAGGCCAAAGTATAATTGTTAACTCTGTGCCATGCTAACAAGATTCTTAACTACAACATTTCTCGATCTCTCGTACGCTTTCAAATGAACTCCAAGTTGGCCTTGCCTGAAAACTTGTTTTTCAAATTAGATCAAATTTATGATGCAGCGTAGTTAAATCAGAGTATAGTTGTATTGTTCGTTTATTTTTATTATAAATTACAGTGCGTACAAATTCAATATACAAATTAAAAGGCAACAGAGCTAACAATGGCCGAGTGAGTATAGTATAGAGTGCAATTAAATATTCCTCAAATGTATTCGCCATTTTCCTGCGCGCAGCGAGGAGAAAATCTCGACTGGGAGAAGCTTGAAGCAATGCTGCAAGCTTCATTGGAGGGGCAAGGGGACTATCATCATTCCATTGGTTACCTTGCCTGTTTTGTTTTATGCCTTTAGCATACAGTCACCAGTAAGTTGGCGAACATGATTTGGCCCACCTAGATGCTATCTCCCTCTGTCCCTGTCTCCATTCATTAGGAGTACAAGTGCATGTATCTGGTGCTGAACATGGCGCTCTTCTGGATAACAGAATGCATCCCACTCTATCTGACATCCATATTTCCGGTGGTCTTTCTGCCGCTGTTCAGCATAATGGTGGGTAGGGAACTGCATCAGATACGATCTGTGATTAACTACTTCATTTAGAGCTCCTTTGATGTATGCCAGCTGTTCTTTACGGATACCTTAGTTATGTTTTTGGGTGGTCTCATTGTTGCTCTGGCCGTGGAGTACAGCAATCTGCATCAGCGCATCGCGCTGGGTACAATTCTATTGGTTGGCTGCAGTCCCAGACGGTAAGGGTTCAGATGAATCGAGGTCTATCAAATGGAGCTGTGTGATTGTCCCCCTTCTTCCAGTTTGCATTTAGGTCTCGTTGCGGTCACCTGCTTTATATCGCTTTGGATATCAAATTCGGCAGCTACTGCCATGATGTGCCCCATTGTTAAGGCTGTGCTCATGGAAATGGAAGCCGTAAGTGATATTAGACAAATGTTCAAACTATTTCACAGATCAATCGAAATCTAATATTTTATATAGCAAAATATATTTCAAGTCAGCATGACACAAGAGGAGCAGCCCATGGAGGAGGGCGAGTGAGTACCACAAACACCTTATTCTATGTGTATTAGACAAGAGTTTAATCTGATTCCGTTTTGCTTAGTCCACCGCATCCCTCCATAATATCGATGGCATTCTATTTCGGCATTGCCTATGCGGCCACAATTGGGGGCTGCGGCACGCTCATTGGCACGGGAACAAATCTCACCTTTAAGGGTCTATACGACACGTAAGCGACACTATCAATTTGGGGGAATAGTTGAGTTAATGTAGAGCTGTTTGCAGTCGCTTTCCCAACTCCCAGGAAAAGGTGGACTTTCCCAAGTTTATGATGTATGCGATTCCGCTGGTTGTGTTCGTCAATGTGATTCTCTTGTACTTTTCACTGCAAGTAACGCACATGGGCCTGTGTCGACCGAACAGCAACATCGGCCAGCAGATAAAGCGCGGCTCTGAAAATAAGGATGTGGTGAAACAGGTGGTCGTCCAGCGTTTTAAGGAGCTGGGTCCCATGACATGCCATGAGATTCAGGTGGCCATACTATTTGTCTTCATGATTCTATTGCTCTTCTTCAAGAAGCCCGGATTCGTAATGGGCTGGGGTGATTTTCTTAACGCCAAGTGAGTGTCAAATTTTATTCTATATATATATTCATTTAATACGCCGAATCCTTAAAAAATCCATTTAAGAAAAGGTCACACAGAACGCCGAGTCGTTCGGTCTGTGTATAATATATATTCTTGTATATCACGCGCAGATCGTGTTTGTCATATTTTAAATTGAAATCTGTTTCCATTTTCATTTTAAGCGATAAATATCGATTTTGAGATATGCTTCTTTCAGCATATCTCGAAAATTGTTAGAGCCACAAACACCAGACTTTGTATGCAGCTTTTCCGGCAGCTTGGCCCGAATTCGGAATATCTCCTAATCGGACACTACCGACTAGAGTACTCTAGTTTTGTCCATTGTTCCTCACTAATGGTCGACTGTTGCATCCACCTAGGGCCATAGGCAGCTCGACGCCAGTCATGCTGTCGGTTGTCCTCTTGTTTGCCCTGCCCACACAGTATACGTTCTTTAAGTACTGCTGCGGTAAAGGTAAGTTTGCCAATCTTAGCTCGGAAGCGCCTCGTCTAATATATCTACTCCTGACAGCACCCTTCACGGGCCGCACCATGGACGCTTGCCTCTCCTGGGTGTACATACAAAAGCACACACCGTGGGGCCTGTGCTTTTTGCTCGGTAAGCTAAACTACTAGACTGGCGTACATATGAAGTTACTACTGTACTTCCCTGTTTAGGTGGCGGCTTTGCTCTGGCCGAGGGCAGCAAACGCAGCGGCATGGCCAAGATGTTGGGCGAAAAAATGTCATTCATTAAATCACTTCCAACCTTTGCCACAATTGGCGTCTGCATTCTGATAAGTCTTTTCTGCACTGCCTTCGCCTCCAACGTGGCCATTTGCAACATCCTCATACCCATATTCAGTGAAATGGTAATTCTAGCAAAATGTTTAAAGATACTTTCGTGTGTTACCCGTACCCATGCTTTCCCTGCCACACAGGCCATCAGTATTAAAACGCATCCATTGCTGCTGACCCTGCCCTCCGCTCTGGCCATTAGCACGGCATACCATCTGCCGGTCAGCACTCCGCCTAATGCTATTATTTGTGGATATGCTTTCATCAAGACAAAGTATTTGGTGAGAACAAGTACAGAAACATTCAAGTTTTCAGGTCTACTACTAACTTCTGTTCGCTTCTCTAGGCTATCGCTGGAATATTGCCAACGATTTGGTCCTTCCTTTTGCTCTGGGTGAACGCGCTGACCTTGGGTTACGTTGTCTATCCCGGCACCAAAAAATTCCCAGATGATTTATAGAGTCGTTAAAACCAGGAATGTTAGAAGAGACGATTTAAGATTTCACTAGCTCTTCAACATGAAAAAATGTAATTAATATTTTATTTTGTTTCTTTTCTCCTGTATATAAAAACGAAAAAAGTTTCGCAATGAATGTTAAGAAATGCACTATAGCATTTAAAGAACAAGGAAAAATGGAAATTATTTCGGTTAAATCTGGGCATATTCTATTGTTTACATACCAAATTGAAATCTGGAAATAGCCTTGCAGATAACTCAAAACATAATATATGCCCAGCTGGGAGTGTCCGATTTAAGGACACCCTAAACCTTCTACCAACTTTTATTTAATGCTTAAAGTGATATATAAAATATATAACGAGTTTTATTCAATTTGTATCGGTATTAAGTATCATTGCTGGGGCAAACTTGCTGCCATCATACAACAAAAAAATTTGATTATTTTGGTTTTTAAGGTTTAATCTATGATTAATAATTATTCTATTAAATCGAACATGTTTCTCCTAATAGCACATATTACTGTAGCCTTTAACTAAGACAACAGTACATACACTAGTCTAGGGTTTGAACCACCTGCAGCTTTCCTGCTCAGTTAGCTAAAGGAATTCTAATATAAATTGGTTATTGGAATACAAGTTTAACAAGCAACCCACACTCTGTAAAACGGTAATCAAATAAGGCATACTTCCTATTGGATTGTGCCCTTTGTATAACATTTATCTACACTTGCCGCAGCCGCTGGCTTTTCAGCAACATCCATTGCTGCGCACTCTGCCTTTTAGGCCTTCTATAAGCTTGGCCTATCGTCTGCCGGTCAGCACGCCTCCGAAAGCAATTGTGGCTATGTTGGCAGCAAGGCAATGTGTTTGACAAGCATTTCAAAGTTCTTGTGTTTGGGTGTGGGTGTGCGTGTGTGTTAATAACTTGGTTAACTCTTTAGGCCATGGCTGGAATATTGCCAACCCTATGGACACTTAGCCTTACTCCGGCTTAACGCCAAGACCTCGGGCTTGATTGTATATCCGACATGTGTGGTTTTCCCCGACGGAGCTAAGGAGGAATTATATATGCTTAGATAGGAAACTATCTACTCAACCAAAAATCATTTTTCTCTAAATTCTTCGGTCAACAAAAGTTGGGAAAATTTGAAAATGTTTTCACACTTGGTATTCACTTAGTCAGAGCAACCAAAATCGAAGTCAAATTAAATTTGTAAGCATTAAATAAATATCAGGGTAAATTGTTGGGCAAATATAATAACAACAAACATTTGGCAGCCCATTATCACGACAAGCTTAATAAAATTGTTATTTCTTTTCAATTATATTGACAAATCCAAAGGGAGTCACCGCAGCCAAGCTTGCCAACTTATTTTATACGCATTTCAGGCTGTTTACCAACACTGCGGGCGAGGAGCTTACTTTAACAAGGTCGTTTTTGCCCCTCACAGCACTCGCCCCGCCTGACAGGTGGTCTTTGTACTGTGGATTTTCGGCGCACATTTGACATAGTAATACATACATATATATTTATTGCATATAAATGTATATCATGGGCAGATCACAATACATAATTTACGCACAATTTGTGGCAATCAGAAACTATGATAAAGTTATACAAAAGCACAAAGCTCCGGGCTCAGACAACACTACAACAAAAGTGCCTCACGTAAACACAAGTGGGGCCAGCGGGTGGCCCGGAGGCGTTCATAAGGGCAGCAACTCAGTTAAGAGGGGACCTTTTGAGGCAACAGGAAAACAAAACTTTATGCAAACACAGCAAAAAGTCGCATGCCAGCAGCTTCTTGCCGCTCTTTCATAGATATTACCTACGTTATATCGTCTCTTAGCTAAAGTCCTGGTCTGCATTTGAAATTCCATTTCTGGCCACTGGTGAATGATAACCAGTGCACAAAGGCGCACAAACAGACTCCTTGTAGTACATGTACATATATATATATATATATATACACTCCCCAACGCAACATTTGCTTACATGAATGCGAAACGCAACGAAACAGAAATGTAATAAAAACACGTCTGGGTAAGTGGCCAAAAATAAGAATATAAATAAAAGAAATAAAAGTATAAAAAAGCAAAAGAAATACATATAAACACGCTTTTCCAGACTGATTACTGTGGGGCATGCCACGCAGCGGCAGTTCATCAACAACAACAACTACAACAACAACAACAACGAGAAGGCAGACGTCAAGACGTCGCCGCTGGCTGGCGGATCCACTAAAGCTGCCAAATGTTGTTGTTGATGCTCTCAATGATGAGGACAATAGCCACAAGCGTAAGCCTCTATTCATGTGCGTGGGTATGATGTGAACATGGAGGACAATACAACACACACCCAAGCGATAGCAGATAACACAAAAAATCAAAGAAATAATGTAAGAATGGTGGGTTTTCCGATTATTGTGGATGATAAGGTCTTAAAGTCTAGAGTTGTAAAAAAAAGTAGTTTAAGTACCACAAAAATAAAAAAAAAACCGAACCATTCACTTAAAAAGTTTGATTTGCGTTCATAGAATATATTACTCTGAATAAAAATATAATAAATGATGGCAATGAAATGAAAATCAAATGAAACTCGAACTGTCTGATATGTACAATGCTTTTCATATTTTTAGAGCATTTAGTGTTCAGATAATTGAGAGTTATTATCATTTGAAATATATATAAAAAATAACACACAGAAAACTGGCTTCACAATCGTACTCAAAACATTTCTATAAATGACAAAAAAAATTATTCAAATATTTGTACAATTGAATTATTGCCAATCGATTGAAATGATCCATAAGGTATATTATTTTACAACCAAACTAAAATATCAAAAAGTTTAAATTGCTTTTTTTAAATCAATATTTCCAAATATTATTAAATAGAAAATATTTCCAAAAAAAATAAAATAAATAATATACATATTACCATGTGACCACTTGTTATTTATTTTTAAATTATATACATTTTTCAGAATTCATCTAAAATAGTTCTCAAAATATTCGAAAAATTTGGCATTATTAATATTATCAAGAAGAAAATATATCCAGAAATAAAATAAATCAAATTAAAATAGTATACATTTCCATACAACCACTGTGCCATATGGACAGAGCCAAACTAATGAAGTTGCCAAAGATTTTGAGCGCTCTCCAGTAACTGTTTATGCCTTGTTGTGCAAGTGTGTGTGCACTCGTGTAAGCTACTTACTGCTGTAATAATTGTTGTCTGAATAACCGTATTTGCCGGCAGTCCTGCCGCCGCCCGCCATCTTGTTGTATTTGCTTTGTTTCCGTTTGGCTCAACCTCCGGCGAATCTAGTTGTGCTCCCAGCAGAAAACTTCAAATATTAGAATTGCCTGCTCTTTGTGATCCGCTTAGGTTTATGTTTATGCGCTGTGAAGGAAAAAAGCAAGCCGTGTTGCAATTAAAATGCGGCTACAAGTACTTATATAGCAACTACTCAAGTGTGTGCAAGTGGTTATGTGTGTGGGTGTGTGTGTGTGTAAGTGTGTCTGTCGGCGTATCTGTGTACGTGTGAGCTCAATTACAACAGAAAAAATCACAGCCCACAACACAAAACGCCTGGCAAAGCGGCACAGGCGAAACTGCCAAAAACACGTTGCGTATACGCTGCGTCAGCCACTTTATAATTATGACACACACAGGCACACACGGGCTCACAGCTGCCGACCTTGTTGTGTAATTATGCATATAATTAATATGCATGTAGATATTTAATATTAACAAAATTGTCGGCACATTGAGCGTGCTGCAGCAGGTAGAACGAAAACGGCACGCGAGACGTGGAGTAACAAATAAATTGCGTTCAATTTGTGTAATTAGTGTAAGTAGCTTCCAACTCGTGTGGGTTTCCATGTGTGTGCGTGTGCACAAAGCTTTCACCTCAAGCTCTTGCGGCACTTCTGGGCCCAACGTGCGAGCTTGTGTGCAGCAATTCAAGAATTGCATTTGGGCCAAGTTCTGTGAACTGCATTTGGAATGCTTGCTGCGCTCCATTTGAGCCCAGCATTGTTTGTCCGCCTCGAGGCGTGGCAAGTTTAATGAGTCCCGGCCCAGCATGTGCTACATATATCCCAATGTCCCAATTGCATGCCACCTACGTGGCAGGCATACGTGTCTGTCCAACCTGTGCCGGGGCTTCAATTTTGCTAACCAAAAATTCGCAATACCCGAAGTTGCCTGTTCCCTTTGACTTTAGCGCATGAGCAATAATTAAATTGTAGCATATCTCATCTTCTGTTTTTTTTTTTGGTTAAGTCAATTTTTTATATTTTTGATACCTAGCAACAATTAAAGAATTGGTTAAAGAAGGTATAATGAAATGAAAGAAGAGAAAATATCCTTTAATACTCTGAAATTCTTTGCGAAGATCTTGGTTATCGGATAAAACTGCCTCCAATTAAACAACTAATATCACTTTTAAAATAAGCTCATTATGAAAAGCTCTCTGTAAAATGGATGATCGGAGAGTAATTTTTCATAGTGTGGGACTCAGAGCATGTACCTCAAGTTAACTGGTCACAGGGTATCAACTCGTCGTGACCTCTCGTCTAAAGCACTTTTACTAGTTTCAATTTCCACTTAAAGCTAGCCCCACATGAATTGCGGCTTTATTATTCAACTATTTTACAAATGAGGCATCCGCAGAGTTATATATTTTCACATATATGTATACATTTTCAGAATTGCTCATCATTTGACTCTATTTTATGGTCAACTGCTGGCTTGTTTTCCACAACACAGCAGAAGCTCAGCAGAATATTTTTCAATTGCGAATGCTAGGAACTCATTAATTTATTAAGGTTTACCAAGCAACAAGCCTCAATTAGCTTAAACAGCTTTTGATTTATAATAGTTAGTTGCTTCAATGTAATCCTCTTATTAGTTTGAAAGTTTCGGTACTTTTGCTGTAAATCATCAGGTAAAGTTTTGCCATGAGCCCTAATTGCCGCTTCTCAAAGCGATTTATTATCGCGCCCAGCGACGCCCACCGAGCAATTTCTCAGACTTTGCTTTAAATAAAATGAAAAAGCTATCCGAAGCAATTTCTAAGGAAACGCAATTTGATTACAGTTCAGATTTATAAATTTACAAAATTTGCACGTATCGCAAACAAACTCAATTACAGGCACAAAAGGGCAAATCTCACAATTGCACTTTGATCTATTGACATATATATGTGTATACGAGAATTTCTAATAAAAGTTTATCCTTTTGAAGACACTGGACAGGCCGTTTGACATTTTTCAAATACTAATAAAAGTGAAAGCAATAAAAGATTCTTGGGGCGTGTCAAATATTTGATATGCATTTTTTCTGTCTAAAACAAGGATTGGATTAAGACATTTGAAAGTTGCTTAAGAAAAAGTTTTGAGGCTTAAAAAGACTTAAAGATTTAATAATAAATAATAAAAAATTACATTTTAGTCATTTATAATGCAGTAGCTTAGGCTAACGCCAAAACGTTGGGTACTTAAAACAAGATTAAATAATAAAAGTTGAAAAGATAAGTTTTGAGAAATATTTATGAGAAAGATTAAGAGACTACACAACAAAAAAAGCCATTTAGAAGAAATATATGTAGGTAATTGTTTCAGATAAATTTATAAGAAAAACTTAAGAAATGCCATATGCAAAGAATAAATTTTAATAGTTGCCAACCGATTGTTCCTATGTCAGCTATATGATACAGTGCTATTTTTATGGTCGGATCCAACAGAACGACAAATTTATAATACTCTCTACAAGGGTATATTAGAAGGGGTATGAGAGAAAGGAAAAAATGAAATAAAATATAAAATTGATTTCAATGAAAACCGAAAGGCTTTAGTTCAACGCAAACGCAAATCCGGACCCAAAACTTTAGGGGCTGAAACAAAAAGGATTTTAAGACTCGTATAGAATATTGAAAAAATTATTGAGAAAGTTGGTGCAGATTCAAGTTAAGCTGAATAAATTGATGCGATTTATGGATAGCCCAAAGATTTGCGAGTCATAATAAACTAATAGAAAACCGCATTTAAATGATGAACAGGGCGAATAGTTGAAGCACAACACATATGCGCGCCCCGACTCCACAATTGCCCCAACAACATTGGGAAAACTTTTTAGTATGCGGCGAATGGGAATACAGGCAGCTGGGCTTTGGCCAGAGCAAAGGCTGGAGTCCCGGCTGCCGCGCTTGGGGCTGTGCGCGCAATGAAAGCGATACTCATCAGTGCGTTCAATCTGCTCCACTTATTGCTGGCATGCTGACGAGTCCTTGAGGCCAGTTAAATGGACAGAAGTGCGAGCTGACTCGACCCTACTGCGACACATGTCTGCTGGACTCAACATGGATGCGGTTGAGGTGTGTGTGCTTGAAGCCAGGTGCGAACATGTGTTGAACAGCCGGAAAACACTCAAACGGACACAATGACACGCTGGTTATGAGTGTGGCCACAAGATAGAGAGATGCCATGATTGTTCAATGTTCGCTCTTCCACTTAGCCACACCCATATAACGCCCAAATGATGTACCGAAAAAACAAAAAACAAAATAGCACTAAAATTGTCGCCTCTATTTCCGCTTGGATTGGTCATCAAGTGTGCGTGAGTGTGAGTGCGAGTGTGTGGATCTGTGTGTGTGTGTGTGTGTTCGTGTGTGTGTGTGTATCCGTGTCGCATACACAGCAAGAACATGCTCTTTCGCATTCGCAATCATTTCGCTTAGGCATGGCATTTGCGCACGAGTGGCCCATTGTCTAAATTATTTCTATGGTGCAAAGTTTTCCATTTGCCGTTGAATTTGCGTGCTTGGCCCGGATGGAGCCTGGCACCCGGTTACGGTAACGGCATTTCCATCGTAATTCTAAAAAAAAACAACAACAACAAAAAAGCAAACAATGCATCAATTTGAAGACGCACGTTTTCCACCATGTTTCGTCATCTGCAGTGATTCCTTGTGATTGCCCTAATTGTAAGTCAAGTCAGTCGCGCATTCACTAACAGCAAAACACATATACACACACGCACTCACACACATACACTCGCACACACATATACACAAATATACTATATAGCAGGTAGCATGTAATACAAAACGAGTTTTTAATGGTCGCTATGCTTATAAATGTGATCTATTATGTTTAACAGACAATTTTAAACGACAATGGAAATATTTAAGAATGGTTGTTTATCATTTTGATCTAAGATATAGGATTGAAATGTTTTCAAAATATAATGAAAAAATGTAATTATATAAAACTTTATAATCATAAAAATTATAATACATCATAATAAAAAGAATAATATATAGTCCATCGTTAATACTACTCTGCTCTTAAGTAAGGTGCCTAGTTATTTTCCAGTGTTGGTTAATATAGAACAACAAAAGCTAGCCGGACAGGCTGAAAAATTTTCCCACACCGGGTCGGTGATTTCCTATTACTTTTCTCTTTGTCCTATCTACTTAACACTCTTTATCTAACTTACATTGCTTTACTTTATTAACAATTTTCTTACTTTCTTTTTTCCTATTTATTGTATTTTCTTTATTAATATAGCAAATTAAGATTATTTTTAATTTTACTTGAGATCACTTTTTTCCTACTTACAACCTTCTGCTTAGATGTAGGCTCTAATAGCGTCACTGACAAAATTAGCTGTGAAAAGGGGCATAGCTGGCCGGACTGGCAAATAAAACACCTCCATCGGTCGGTGATGCTATTTAGAAAATTGTATCCCTTAACTAGGCTTTTAGCATATAATTCTATTGTACAATCTTTTGAATAATGAGGAAGACACTCGTTTTGTCGACCATTAATAAATAAATAAATAAAATAAATGTATGTTTATAGTAGTTCGATAAAGTTGGACTCAACAGAAAGTAGTTGACTCGAAAGCTATAAGATATGGAAGTATATAAGTGTATAACTTTATCAGATCGGAGATAAAGGCCAATCCTTATCTAGCATAAAAACGTATATATGGGAACACACAGACTATATACTTATGAATATATATTAAAGGGTTATTGTCAGCATGTTTCAAATATTCCATAACCATTTATCATTGAAACATATATGTGAGATGAGCATAATAAATCTTCCAGCTGTCAAGCTAAATATTCAAACATAATTAATGTGTGCTGGCAGAATGCCCAAAATGGCGCACCTTCAACCTTGATCCTGCACGTAAATCCAATTGGGCTGGTCTAAGGGAGCTGTGATAAACCCTTTAAACACTTTCCTACGTCTATTTAATCGACATATTTCAATGGCTGCTAATCTGCAGTATACACTCGGGATTTGCCGGCTTTGCAGGCTGCCAGTTAGGATTAGTGTCAGCTTCTCGAGCAGGAATATATATTAATTGGCCATGTGTGAAACAGCTCTGAGTCGAAGTGAGCTCTTTAAAGCCCTTGCAGATATTTATGCTAATGCATAAAGCCACTAAAATAACTATCAACTATAATACTATAAACGCTGGCGTATAACGCTGAGAGTCGTGTCTGAAAATTTTATGCATGAAGTGCGGCGAATATTTTAAGCAAAAGTTCATAAGAGAATGCAAAGAACTATATGGAATATATAATAAAATTTATACGGCTCACAAGGAGGTAAAGTTAGACAGGAAAATGTGGCCGATGTTGCTCTAAATACTATTCAACATTCAATCCAAGACCTAACAACTTTATTTGCTTGAATAACCCAACCAACTGAAGGCCATCTCAATTAAATATGAACCACAACAATATAACTGACCCATGATAATATTCCTAAATCAAGCGCCAAGCATTTTGGGACTTCCCCTATTTTTATGGCAAATCATAAAAAACAGAGAAAGATTTCATTGAAACATAATGTCTTATTCATAATATGCAAATGCGTCTGTCATAAAAATAATGCTAAATGCTTTTAACTTTCCCCAAGTTCGGCGTTGATCGAAATATGTTAAATTCTCTGGGGAATATTTGATGTGGCAAATGTGTTAAAGGCGAATAAGGGATTCTGACTTTAAAAAAAGAAAACAGCTTTATTTAGTTTCGTTAAACTCAAACCTGAAACTGAACTGAAAGGCATGAAGTGTATTTGAATAGAGATTGATGTGGCTCTAATGAACACGCAAAAATGCATTGGAACAGAATATTCGTTTACGAAATGCACTGTAACCAAAGACTAATATGTTTTATATATTTATTAAAATCCCCCCTCTGCTTTCTTATTCTACAAATATCATAACTTTAGATTTAACTAAGAATTTTTCATTAAGATATGAAAGATAATTAAATTTCAATTTATATTATTCTTAAATTTACTTCAATGCTGAACATATTTAATATGTAAACTTAAAAGAATTTTTTTTTCCATACTAAAGATCCCTTAAAAAAGACTATAAACTTTCTATATGTTTTATAGAGTTGTTGGACTACCTCAGACCAGACTCCAAATGGGATAGGTTCTTATTGAATTTGCATTAAACATACTATTCGAATTCCTTGTCTACAGAATAGATTTAAAGTACACAGTAAAGTCTGTGGCTTCAATTGGAACGCAGTCCAATTTGATAAGCTGGTACTGGACCTATTTAAACATTATAATGAAATTCCATTTGCCAACAACTAGTAGCACGACGATACCCTTTTCAACCATTCGCGTGGCTTTGGCACACAATGAACGCACCTTTTATAAAATAAAAGACACAAAAAAAAAAAAAAATAAATAAAATAAAATAAATAAACGGCAGTTTGACGCTGTGGTGCACACAGGTTTAAGTGCGTTTAGCCTGAGCGCCCATCTATCCGGGCTGTCAGCTGGCAGCTGGCAGGCTTTGGGCGACTCCATAATTGATTTATGCGGCCATATGGAGGTGGTAGCTGATCCGGGACTAACACTAACACTAACACTTACCCCGTGCCGTTCTCTGGTTTAAATCGTGATGAGCTTTTGTTGTCTGTTAGCCATAAAATGCCTAATTAAAGCTGTAATTGAATTTAATTGCCAACAGTTGATCAATATGCCCGCAAATAGCACGCAGTTGAAATCCTGGATGGCCACGGGACGTCCTTTTTCACGCTGCCGCTCAGCTGCCTTTGTTCGAGCCGGGGCTAAGGCAGTGGCCAAGATAAACAGTAAAAACAGGCGACACAAAAGCGCGCGAAATCACACAATCAAATACACGCGCACACACGCACACGCATACGCACACGCACACTAATAGAGCAAAATACACGCACACACACACAGTCACGACCCGGCCTTAGCACTTTAATGTGGCGCCAAATGATGCGGCTTCCACGTCTACGTCGTCTGGCTTGTTGTTAGAATCTGTTCGATGCGCGACCGTCGCAGCTCCGTCTGTGCCATCTAACGGTATTTGTTGTACTGATTGCCCAGCACTGGCAGCCAGATGAATGAACCAAAAAATTGCCAAACAACTTCGCATTGTCGGTGTAAGATGTGAAAAGTTTGCGCGCGCCCCATGGACCACAGCAACACACATGCACACACACACACACACACACACACATACACACACACTCACACACACAAGCACACGCGTACACAGCGAGCGAAGCTTTTACTACGCGGCGAGCTTTTTGGGATGTTGTATTTACCCAACCCTAGACTGAGCTTTGCTCTTGGGAACCATTTGCAAAGTCAAAGTGCTGTATAAGTTGGTATTTGTTTCAAAATCTATACAGTTTTCAAATATTTTAATAATAATAACGAAATAAGTTTTTAAGTTTTAATAAATATTATTATGCATAATTTTACTTTATTTTACTTTTATTATTATTATTATTATTTTAATTATTATTATTATTTTTTTTATTATAATTATTATTATAATTATTATTATTATTATAAATAATTATAATTTTTATTTGTATTTTTCATTTTATTATGTCTCATAATTCTTACAAATTTGTTTTACCATGTCCTTCAGCTAACACATGGCAATACAAATACTTCAGACTGGGACTTGAGCCGGTATTCTAGCAGCTTATTTACTTAGACGAAATTGCATTTACCAAGAAAATCAGCTAATATAAATATATTTGTATTGCTTGCACGTATAAGAATATATTAAGTTACTAAGAAAAACCTTCAAGAGCTATCTGTATGTCTTTTGAATGAATATTAACTTTATTTTTAAATTGTGGAAATATTTTTCTATAATACCCTTGATGACGTTTAATCAATTCCATTTGCTAGTATATATTTTCTACAATCGAAAGATTTCTTATTTCTTTTTTTCGGCGTACTTAAAGCTTACACGAGACTACGAAATCTTCTTGTTGCTAATCGTCGACTTAGCTATAGTATATTATATTAAGCAGTCATCTTTGAGATTGTTTTCTACAAACAAGTGTTAATACAAAGAATTTACTTGGAAATAAAGCCTGCTCTCTTGCTGTTGAGCTAGAAATAATTAATGTGCTTTAGGCAGCGAAATATTCAAGAAATATACGATATTTATCTTTCCAGCTTTTAAAAATAACTTCATTTTTGCAAATATTATTACTTAATCTCCAAAGACACCTTAGCACAACTGAGAGGCTTCACCTTAGAGCATTTTGCGGGATTTCACTTGGTTAGAGATCTAAAATTTCCATTCATTGATTTAACCAACTGATTGAGTTATAATAAGTGCTAACAGGGCGAATAATTCGCTTATTTGTTGCGACTTTGGAGTCCAATGGAAAACTCTGACGTCGAATCCATTCAGTTTTGTTCAACACGTGATGCGTAGCAACAGACTCTGTGTGTGCGCGCGCGTGTGTGTGTGTGTGTGTGTGTGCGTGTGTATGTTGATGGGGATTATCAGTAAATGATTTGCTAAACAAGGCAGATGATTTAATTGAATTTTCAGTGCTACAGTTCAAATCAGTTGGCACTGAGCTGCCCAGAGATTAGAATAAAAGCTTGAATCGTTGGGGTAAAAAAGAAATGAAGTCATCATTTATAATAGCTCATCCACGTTGTAAGCGAATCCTCCCCCTGCTACCAATACACATACATTTACATATATATACCATATAAATACATATATAAATATTTATATACGTATATTCCGAGTTGTATAGATTATATTGTGTTTACTGTATGTATATTACTTTATTAAATATTTTAAAATTAATAATTACAAAATATATTATCATTATGTATTACATATTTGTGAAGGCTGGTGGAGGGGGTGGAGGGGTGTAGGGTATCGGGCTGTGATTGGGATGGTTCGAGGGTTTTTTTTTTTGTATTCTGCTGCAGCACAACTTAAAAATATCACACACAAATACCACGCAAGAAAAGAAGCCAAACAACTTAAGCGGCAACAGGGCCCAAAAATCTTCTTTTGTTTTTTTTTTCAAATTGAAGTTTTTTCATCTTTCCAAATCTCTGCGCACTGTCAAAACTAGAGTTGAATCTAGCATCTATGGACACTCCTTGTCGCTGATCTTTTGAAAGTCTAAACAATGAATAAATATATGCATATTTGAGATACGAATTGATGTGTGACTCGTTCTATACTCACTCGCATTCTGCAGGCAATTCTCCGTTTTCATAATGCAAACATTGCGATATGTTTTGGTGGTGCCTTTGTCATCCGCCGCGCATATATATTTACTCTCCTGCGTGTCGCACTCCATGGCACACTTCACATTGGGATCGGGCAGGCTGAGGCACTGCACCAGCGTCAGCGCATAGAGCGTCACTATAAAATTGCACAAAAAAAAAGAAAAAAATACAATTCACAATAGTTAGTCATTTAAGCGGAAAGTGTGCAATAAAAAAGCTAGACAACATGCCCTGCATAATAATCCGCCCAATATGATATCACCAATAGCTGCCACAGCTGAACCTCAGCAAGCCGTATGATCCATCGATCGAGCGATCGTACGCCCATCGTTTCTAGACGCCAGAAAGTCTGGCATGTCATTGGCCGGCCATAATACTGAGTATTACCAGGCACAGCCGGGTCTGGACTGCTACGGCTACGGCAATACTCATAAGGCATGAACATCTCGCAATTAACACCCAATAGCTAATTAGCCAAATGAGCAATCACTTTCGTGCATTTAAATTAAATTAAGCAAATAAGAGAACAATTTTCCGCAACTCGCAATATAGACAAAAATTGTGTGAAATGGACCATTATACTTTTATAAATTAATAATATTTGTTAAATAATAAATGTTTATATATCATGAGATAATGTGAGTTGATTTGATTAAGTAGCTAGTTTTTATATATCTTACAATTTTAATAATTAAATAGAAGCCGCAAATTTTTGTATATCAAAAATATATTTTGATTTTGAGCCAAAATTATTTCGAATTTTATTGAATAAAGTCAAGCTTGTGTAAATTGTAAACAAAAGAAATATACACTGCACAGTGAAAATATAATCACATTTCGTAAGGTAAACAAAAAAGTGTTTACAACTTTTCTACTATCACATTCGATTATACTTAAAATATTGTTTCTTTTGATTTAAAACAACCTTTTGGAATATTTATGAAATTTATATACTACTGCGAATAATTCAGTATCAATGCGTAAATAGGTCAGTTCTGTTGTTTGTTGATTTGGAAATTTTAAGCTCATTTACATATTTATTGATTGCAAAAAAAAAATTGTTATTGTTAATAAATATGTGAATCATGACACCAAGCAACAACAATTGGGAAACCGAAAAGAAATAAATATTTTCTATCGTACCAAAATTATTAGTTTAATTATTTCAGAGCTTTTCTTGCCTTGTCTTAACTTTTCCCAGTGTAGAAGCTAGAACTTTTCTTTCAGGGAATAATTGGTTGTACTCGTTTGATAGAAGGATATATTCCGGAAATGTTATGCGCTAATGCTAGAACTTTATCGCAAACGAATTTTCTGTTCTACTCGCCGATGAGGAGGAATTATTGCAGAAATGGGCAAATTTCAATAAATAGAAATCTAAGTGCAATTTCTGTTTTATATTTCCAGTAGGATTACATATGTATTTTGAAATTATTTTATGGCAGTTTTTGATTAGCCGGAAACACGCCTTTCAAGAATTTTCAGAGAAAAAGTACTTGGTAAGGGAAACGTTAAATAAGTAGGAAAGCTTTACAAAACCTAAATATATATTGTTTCCTGTTGCGCAGTGTAAGCCGCAGACTAATTTATGCACATTTGCAGGTTAAACTGAAACTTTAATTGCGAGTTCTGGGAAATTTTTTAATGAAATCTTTTGCTGAAACAATTAGTACGCGATAAATTTGCGACAATATACCAGGAAATTTTGCAAAGAATAAGTATTTCCGCTTAAGTTTTGAATAAGCCAACAAATAAAATACGCAATAAATATGCAAGTACTTACAAGCCAAGAATACTGCAAACAGCTTCATTTTGTTGTAATATATATGTTTATATATATATATTAGTTTATTGTATATATGATTTTTGCGTTGTGTCTATAAGGATGGGTTCGCTGTGATCTAACACATCAACTAAAAACTCGGTCGCACAATAATTTATTTATATTTATTGAACTTTACGGGTCAGAATCGTATATGCTATATAGAAGCAGTAATTAGGCGGCGCTTGATTTTTGTTGATCAAATTTTTACACACGGGTACAATATGTATATGCATACATTTGTGTAAGTATTTATGCTGCGCTATATACTCTTGCGATTGTCACTGAACTTCAGACACGTGTATAGCTATATATTAATATATATATGTTGATTTTTTGTTGTTGAATACGCGACACAGTCGTTGCTATAAGTATGCGCGCACTGATTCCGTTTACACTGTCGGCGAGGCCGCAACAGCACGCGTCCGAATGCGAACTGAAACTGAACCAAGCGCAAAGATATCCTCCAGCCGGCGGGTGCGAGAGAGTGAGCTCTGACACTGACTCTGACTCTGACTCTGACTATTGGACTGACGGCTGAGACTGAGACTGAGACGGAGACTGAAACTGTATGCTGGATGCGATGCGGCTGCTGCTCTGCTGCTGCGGCTGCTGCTGCGACTGCTGCTAAAGTCTGCCGGCCGCTGTTAGATACAGATAGAGATAAGTATGTGTGTACACACACACACACACACACACACACGTACACAACAAGGCACGTTCGAATTTTTAGTTTCGAGTTTGGGGTTCAATAATCAATCAAAATCAGTGGACTGCCCAACTGACTGATTGGTTGACTGACTGACTAACTGACTGACTGACTAACTGACTAACTGTTTGACTGGCTATCTTGGCTTTGGCTTTGGCTTTGGGCTGGCTCGTCGTAGCGCACACGAATGATGTGCGACCACACAGTGTCTGTTAGTTTTATAGAATTTTTTCCATGCTAAAATTGATTTACGCTCGTGTCGTCGTCTTCAGTTTTCTTTTCGTTTGCTTTGTACATTTTGCCTTTATTTTATTTTATTTATTTATTGTTGTTGCTTTTAGTATACGTGTGTGTGTGTGTGTGTGTGGCTGGTACAGCCGATCGCTCGCTTGATCGCTTGATCGATAGCTCTGTAGGCGGGTCACGCGTCACGTTCTCCAGCCCCTTGGCCCGTGGCTGGCTTTATTTTTTTTTTATAATTATTTGAATTATTTATGTGTTTTATGCAGTCAGTCGTCACATCTGAAATTTTCAGTTTCCTTTTGATTTATTTGTGTACTGTTTTTTTTTTTTTGCTCAGCTTTTTCGTTAATTGGTTCACGTTCACGTTTCGCTCAATACTGTTCGCTGGCCATGTTCAAATTTCGTCAGAAACGAAATATTTGAAAATTGTTTTATTTTCATTATTATATATATCTCCTCTTTTTTTTTTTTTTGGGGACGGCCACGAGTTCAGTCCACTCGCAGCAACATCAGCGTCGTCTATGAGTTTCCTTTGATGCTCAAATATTTTGGCAATATTTGTGTGTTTGCTTGTGCAGATCGTTATTTATGAAAGCGCGACGCATTTGACTTTTGATTTAGATTCACATTTTTGTGCGTCTGTACAGCATTTTTGTGTCTTTCTTTTTTTGGCTTATCAATTTGCTTATACACTCACAAGTATTTAGACACGATTATCTCATAACTCATTCAAGAGTTTCGTTTTATTTTATGTACTATCAAAATACTCTGACTAATCGCACAAGGTTCGCGTTCTATAAACATTGATTAATGCTTGTGGTTTTTCTTGGGATTTTTTTACACGTTTCGTATTGAAAGTAAACAATAAACATATTTGTTTATATGCATTTTTGGACCAATTTATATTTGATATTATTTGTGGTGCTCAAAAAACCGCAAATACCCCAGATAAATTAGTATTTGTTTGTTTTTATGCAAGTGCGCCTAAGGCATATCTACCAGAAGGTGATTTTTATTCGAAAAACAAGGTGCTTAGAGTTAAGAAAAGGTTAAATTTCCAAAAAACTACCAAGTTCGTAAAATGTTTATAATTTAAGATTCTAATAAATTTGTTTGACTAGATGGAAGAATAAAATTGGATATGCTACTCAAGTCTGATATTACATTAATAAAATTCTATTAGATTCTCAATAATTAAATAAATGTTCTCAAAGACTGTCGTTGATCTTAAGTCTGGAGAAGTAGCGCAACGCCCGCCAGTGTCCATTTGCCTGGCTTATCTTTGGTCTTCAGATTAAAGGTCCAGACGTAGGTTGGGCCGCGTGTGCGTGTCTTATAAACGGGGCATTCGTACATGTTCCTCAGGTCCTGTTTGTCTTGGGTAATTGCCTGTGTTGTATAAAGAAACGATCGAGAATTAAGATTTTGATTTATTCAAACATGCGCCGCTCTTTAGACGCCACAGATCCGTTCCAAATTCACAGTTGATTCATTCATTGAAATTCAGTTTGGGCAATTTGCATTTCAAACTCACTCGAATATTGATCACTGGCATTGGCGGATAAAGTTCTTTGAGACGTGATTCCATAATAATGCCCTGCTGTATATCCCATCTGGCGCCCTCCATATAGATGCCGTGCACACAGCAGCCGTCCCGCGGTGCCGTTCTATAATTATAATCGCCACAAAGATTTGCAACTGATATAATATCAACAAATATACTTGGATTATTCCCTAAGCTGCTTGGCAATTAGCGGGGCGTCTGAGTCTGTGTCTGTGTCTGGGTCTGGGTCTCGGGGCTATTGTTTGCCTTAAAGTGACGCCAAATCCATAATGCGAGAAACTGGGCGCCACTTAATAAGCAATCGGGTATTAAGAATCAAGAATCAAGAATCGACAAACGACAAACGACAAATAGACAATTGTTAATTACATGCCATTAATAATTGCTATTTATAAACATTTGTTCGTTTGTATGAACTATGTGCTGTTTTAAAATTAGCTCTCATGAAATAGCATTGCGGCTATTATTAGACACAGCTTGAAGCCGTTGGCCGCTCTCGGATGAGCCGCTGCGGATGAGCCGCTGTTTACACTATCTTTTGTATGGAAGCATTGACGCAAGTCATGTACATTTACATAGCCAGTTGATATGACGTCTAGAGCTGGGCGTGTGTCGTGTTTTCTTGTGTGTAAAAAAACCTAACACTATGTGTTAGGGTTAAGAAAATGGCTGATCAGCAGAAATATATGCCTCTTACAGCGAATTATGAAGACGAAAACATCGCCTAATTACTAAGCACGACTTAACATGACTATGACTAAGCCGAAGCTTACACGATTCATAAACAGCTAACAGTAGCTAATACAGCTCTAACATGGCCAATCACGACCCAGCGCGAACTAGACACGAACTTGAAACGATTTAATCGCAACGTGAAGTATGTTGTTGATAGCACGAGCTCCTCTCTAATGATGATTAGTAGAATATGTGTATATGTGTGTGTGTGTGTGTGTGTGTTTGTCACCTAATTGGGTTGCCAGTAATGAGCATTTAGCTGCATTACAGCCAGATGTCGCCTTTTTTGTTATATATATATATGAATTGCATCAATATGTTCAGCAATGATCTATGAATGATATACATTTGTCATATAATATATTTATATGGCAATAATGCTTCTCTCTCTCTCTGCCGCATCACAATCGGCAGCCAGACAATGGTTGAAAAATCAGTCGCAGGTCTACACATATTTTTTTCGTGTAGCAGGGGTCAGCGTTAAAGTCAATTAAAATTGCGTTTTAATAAAGTAGTGTGCGCGTTTGTCGACGGCACTTACGTAAATTCCTCCTTCTGCTTCTTGGTCACGTCACACTGCAGGCACATCTTGTCCAGCGGCAGCTCGTTGCGACGCGCCGTGCTCTGCATGATGGCCGTTAGCAGCGATTGGGGATTAAAGAAGCCCGCCAGCCAGACGCAGGAGGGTAGCTGCAACAACGACCAACAAAAACAAAAAAAAAAACAAAAAACAAACAAAAAAGACCATAAATATTTGCAAACTGGTTGGTCGGGTTGGCTGCAGCATACCACAAAATCGGTGGACCATGTTTCCAGCTCTCGCAAACGCAGACACAAATCGATGAACCAATTGTTGAGACCCAGCAGCGAGGGATAGGCACGTTGCGTCCATATTGGCGGCACTTGATCCAAAAACAATGAGTTCTCCAGCACCTCCATGTCCGATGTGATGGTCAATTCACCCTTTAGGCCCAGGTCGAGCTCCTTCAAGCTGCGCTTCATTTCACTGGTCAGATAATTCATGCGTTCGCATTCCTGAAATGCCACAATTACGTAGGGCGTACGTTCCTCCACTTTGTTCATGATCTCCACCATATTAAACTCCTCCGGCAGCTTTTCTATGATCTCATCCACAATTTGCTTGACCTTGTCCTCGCGCGTAACTGTCGCACCGCCGCCGGCGCCCGCGTCTCTCGGCTGCATTTCGAAAACGGTGCGAAAAATATTCTCCGCTCGCGTGGTTAAAAATCCAACTTCTGCATTCGGATGCAGGCCGTATAGATATGGCGACTCGGCTGGCATCATTTCATCCACATAGGTGTGATAGCCCAGATAGTCTGTGTTGGGCGGTGCGGGAAATGAAGGGGCCAAGAATAGCTCCCCATCGACCAGATCCGGTTGCATGTACTCCTCCAAATAGGTTATGCACAGGCGTCTGTCCCAATCATCGGTTATGTGGCCACCGTACATAATCTCACCGAATAGATAACGCAAATCCTCCCAAGGCACCTTGGCATTGGCCTCCAAATAGTTATACAGCACCGAGACGCTGATGTTCAAGTCGCCCACATTGAATGGATAGATCTTATTCCAGCCCTGTGGTCCAAATTTGCGCCGTTCGGCTACCACAGCATGAAAATAGCACAGGGAGAAGAGTATGGCCTTAAATTCTGCCTCCTTGCCGGACATCTCGAGGGTTTCCTGCGTGAAATTGTCCAAAGCCTTGTGCAGATTCGCCAACATGCCCGTTGGCGGCTCATTGGTGATCTTTATGGAGGACTCCAAGATGCCCTAAAAACGATGAAGACCTTATAGAAGTCTTAATTAAATGGAAGCCAAGCTATCACCTGTGGTATTATATGTGCCGATGGCGTGGACGCTGGCTCTGCGCTAAGGAACATGCGATAATCCGAATGTGAGCCATCGGCATAGTGCTCCAACTTCTTCTCCAGCACGGGCAGCCACTTGCGCACCAAGTGTATGTTCTGCAATACAACCCAATGGCCACTTTTGGCTGCCGTATCCATGGCTGTCTCCGCAATCGATTCCTGGCCCTGACCCAGGGACACATTGTGAAAGTTGCCCAGATCCATGGAGAAGCCCATTTGTTTGCCCAAAGCTTCGACATCCTTTAAGGGATTGACGCCCGGCGACAGTATAAAAAATATGGGTGTGGACGGACTAGCCTCCTCGTAGGACTTGGCAAATTCCATGGCACGACTCTCTACATATTTCGAGCCTAGTTTCTCCTCAATAAAGTCGCTGTAAATCATATATCTTGAATTGTAAGTTTTCTTCATAATTATTTTAGATACTCACGCTAAGGCATAGGTCATCCGATCAGGTCTTAAAGCTCTGATCATGCAGAGGCGCTGCAGCGCGGTTTTATTCTTCCATTCTTGCGGGAATTTCTCCTTCTCCGGCAACTCCGATTCGACGAGCTTCTTCCAGCGTTTCGATGATGTCTCAATATCCCGATCCAGATTGCGAAACTCATCTTTGGACGCTAGACTGCAAATTCCGCCCCACGATTGATTACTCAAAAAGTCCACAGGACTTGTCACATGTGGCTTGATCGGGAAGCGGAGTAGGAAGTCCAGTTCCGCGGATGAGACCTCCTCGTTCATCAACAGTATCTATGAGAAAATAAATAAAACTAAATGATAAAAGGGAATTTATTGTATTCCAATTGGATTTAACATACCTGAAAAGTCATTTGCGAGGCAAAGATGAGCTTGTCGCATTCAAAAAGACCACGCGAAGTATACTGAAAGACCGAATACGTAATGCAATCGATCAGATTTGAAACACGCAAATCCAAAGTTTCGCTCGGTTCAGCCTTGGCTATGGCCTTTTGGAACACTACGCTAAAAGCCTGCGGCAGAATTGGGAGTATTCGTTTAGGAATTTATCTTTGCACTGATTAAAAAACTCACCTTCAGTGAAAACTGATAGATAGGATTAATCGTGTTCAATTCGTTGAGTATAAAGTATAAAAGACTAGCTCGAGCCGCCGCCGGTCTGTAGTATTCTCTGGCCTTATCGATTTCCTTGGATGTGATTTTCGCTTCAGCCACCTTTTCCTCAATATCCGAGGCGGTGCTTTTGGTTGTCTCCAGATTCTCTACCAATGCGGTATCACCTAAAATATTCTCACCCGCCGATGACAGACGCGAGAGCAGATCATCCTCCAGTTTCTTTAACATTATCTTAAAATCGTTCTGTTGCTTGGTTAGCTCAGCTTTCAGGTCCTCCAAATCAGGGCGCTCAGCCTTGACAACTTCCGCAAGGAGCTGATCCTCCAAGCCATCTCGAGTCACAGTGAAATTAATAAGTGTGGTCTGTGCTTGCATCTCCGGCTTATAGTGCGGATTAGCTAGTTTCGTGTGCAGGATCAAACGGAATGTGGAATTGTACTCGATCTCCTTGTCGCCAATTTTGATAGCTCTGCAGGAATAAGAATAAACTTTACAGCACTGGGATATATAAGGTAACAGCTGATTAACTCACTTGCCCTTCTTGATCAGATTGCGTCCGAGTAGAGAGTCCAAAACGGGATCTAGATTCTCATCAATATTTTCGATCAGCACAGTGATGCCGGTATTAATGGATTTCTCAATAATATCCAAATAGTTGCGTTGACCCAGCCGTATGACCGTCAGCGCCTCGCCATATTTCTGCTTTATCCACTTGACGCCCTGCAGCTGAGGATCTATCATGAGCGGCCAGCGATCCGAGTTCGATAATATTGTAGCATTCTCAATGGACATGCGATCACTGGGCAGGCCCTCATTTGTCCAGACGGCAATGGTCGTGTCATCGGTGAGCAGCGACAGCGGATCGAGATTCTCGGTTATGGGTATGGGCGGATCAATGCTCTTGAGGAAGGGTGTCCACATCTTTTGCATTAGATCAATGCGAAAACCCTTCGTAAAACAGCCGACATAGGAAATGAAGGCCGTAATGAGTAGTATATCGCCAGGCAATGTAATGCCCTGTTTGACAAAGCTGTTCGAGTTAAGATTATTTGATTATTATTTGGCATTGATTGGAAGTAGCTAATGCTACTTACTTATTGACAGCCTCGGCCCAGCGCACATTCTCGCTGGCCAGGCCGCCGACCAGGCGATTGGCCAGCGCAATGGTTGCCTGTGTGGCATCCGCTTCTTGTTGACAACGTAATTTGTCCGCAATGGCCTGCTCAAAGTCTGCCGTTAGCTTGGCCAGCTGCTCCTCCAGACTCTGTTTAAAATGGAAAACTCAAGCCATCTACATTTTCTCTACAAAAATTCAAGCAAACTACCGCCACTTTGCGCTTTATGCCGGCCAATTTGTCCTGTGCAGCTGCCAGCTCTGCATTGGCTGCCGCCAGAGCCTTTCGCTTTGGCTCCACATCGCAGTAGACCTCATAGAACTTGATAATGTTAATAACCCAGGCACAGAGACCGGCTGCAGCGCCAGATTTGGAGCGTACAAATTCAGGCTCAAATTCGGGATCCTTTAGATAGGGTTGAATGGCTTTAATAATTTCCGGATGTATATTCTCCTTATCATAGTTAATTAGCGCGTCTAAAAAGGCATCCACCTTGGCCATGGAAATTTTAGCCGCCTTCCAGGAGCGATCCTTGGGCAGTTTACCGCCAGGGGCTAATAGCACCATGACCGC
This sequence comes from Drosophila virilis, assembly GCF_030788295.1. Taxonomy (NCBI): domain Eukaryota; kingdom Metazoa; phylum Arthropoda; class Insecta; order Diptera; family Drosophilidae; genus Drosophila; species Drosophila virilis. The sequence continues at coordinate 31,413,716 of NC_091544.1, forward strand.
AGCTGTCACATTGGTAACCGCGCCCGGTGGTGAACCAAAGCTCTTCAGTTCCGTCAAGTTGGCCTTGTTGAGCGTATTGAGCGCCTCTTGGGCGGCCGATAAGGCGGGCTCAGCTTTGAGCAAATCCTCCTCGCAATCGCGCTGCTTTTTGCTTACTTCGTCGGCTATCAAAGCAACCTTCATTTCCTCTTCATCGGCAACGGCCTTTTCTGTTTGCACTTTTTCCGTTTCGATGCCGACAATTTCGATCAAAGCATCGGCTGCATCGTTCTTCTCCTTTAGCTCCACCTCCTGTACGGCAAGTTTAACCTTTAGGTCCGCCACCTGCACGGCTGTGGAGCGCAGCTTCTCCAGACCATTTTCCAGACGTTCGATCTTGCTCTGTAAATCGTTGTGCTTGTGATTGAGTAGCTTCAGATAGAGATTAATCTGCTCGAGATAGCTCTTGGGTGTGGTATAGTTATAGCGTCGTTCGTTCTGTAAATAAACCTTGGACGTCGAATTGACCGACGTGTGTACATAGGCCATGAACTTGGCCACAGAGTCGCGATGATTATCTGGCAGCACTTTGTTTTGTGCCAGAAAATTCATGGCAACAGATATGAGTGCCTCCTGAGGCCATTCGTGGAACCAATTGATGGATGTTGCATTGATGATGGCAGGGAATTTTCTCGACCGAACACGCAATGTTGAGCCCACTGGTGAAAAACACAGAACTATCTTCAATTGTTTGCGCACACGATCGATGAAGAATTTCCAGCAGTTTTCACGTGTATCAACCAGTCCCGCACCTTTGACCTCATTACGCACACCAGCAATTATATTCTCGATTTCGTCATCCGGAAATAGATCTGGAATCTCGCCAGTGGCTAACAAATCGTTGATTAAGACAAGAAAATCCTCGCTAGGTATCTGGGCATCCGTCATTAAGAACATGATGCTAACGTTTTTGAGGCCAGCCTTCAAATACAAACCGGAGAACTCGCTCTGCGTACGTTTCAAAAGCTGTTTGAGAAATGGCTCAAGTGACTACAATATTCCAACTGACCTTTAAATCGTTGACCCCATAGCCCTTCTTCAGCTGTATCTGCACGACCTCCAAGCTGGATATGAATGCTGCCAAGCGCGCTAGAGATTGTTTGCCACTGCCACCAACACCAACCAATAGAGCGCTGCCACGCGGCGATTCTAATATGCGATTGATTCTGCAAGAAGCGAACAATGAGTTAAAGCATTCACATTACATAGAGATACAGGGATTGGGTTACCTGCACACATGCATCATCGCATCTTCGAATAGCACCAGATTCATGGCAGCGACCAGATCATTATACGATGACATTGCTTCCTGAAGGAGTTTGTGAAGCTCAGGCCAACCCTTGATGGGCATGTACTTAGGATCACCAATTCCTCCAGCGAAATGACAGTAAATATTCGGTTTGTCGAATATAACAGATTCGTCAATTTCTTCGAACGACTTCTTGACAATGTCATGCTGCATTTTGGTAAAGCTATCAATATCCTTATCATCGATCAGCTTATCCGAGTACACACGCTGTGTCTCATGTTGCCACAAGCGTATAAGATCTGTGGAGCTCGTTAGGCAGTCCGTCGAGCTAAATAAGAGACCCTGAAAGAACAATATATAAAAATAAGTACAAATGAGAAAGAGGACACGCCAAAGATTTAATAGCCTTGCATATCCAACCTTCTAAAAATGCTCATCATTCTTTCAAACCATATCAAAGACGCACAGGGAAAATAGGTAGGTATAGGTATCTTGAAAAACAAAAACTTTTCATACATCTGAATTTTAGACAGACCGATGGAGTCCGATGTTGCTAGGATTTTGCATATATTTAAGGAGCACAAAAAGAAAAGAGTTGTTCATTTAAGAACATATAAATAAGGGGCTTAGTAAAACTAAATAATGCCGGGTAAGGTCAATATATCTTGGTAAACGAGAAGTTGTCCATATAAGAACCTACTTTCGACCGATCGTTCCTATGCCAGCTATATGATATAGTAGTCCGATGTAAATAAGATTTTGCTTAAATGTAAAGAGCATAGTGAGACCTATAAATGCCATGTTTGGTAAGGATTTCTAGAAAAACAAAGAAGTTTCCTATGCAAGAACTGTATTTTCGATCGATCGTTTCTATGGCAGCTGTATGAAAGAGTGGTCCGATATTGTTAGGATTTTGCACATAAATACAAGGCATAGTAAAACTAATAAATGGCGAGTTTGGTCAAGATACAAAACAAGTAAGAGGTTCTAGTCGGGAGCTACCGACTAGGGGATACCCTAAACCCTCTTCTTCCAACACCAAATTCAGCTGGCGCTGCTCGCTCTTTTGCTTTAGTAGAAATAAAAATAAGTTCTCTTGGCAGGGAAGAGAGGCAGATGTAGTAGCAAGGAGGTGGTGATATATAAACCTATATGTTTTGGTGGCTCTAGCTCTTATTATTTACCCAATTTGCTCAAAAAACATGATTTCGATATCGGTTCTTATCGATTGCTTAGGAACGGAGTAAATTATCGATTATCGGAAACAAACACGATCTGCGCATGGAATAGGAGGACATACAGTTTCAAGTATATAGCTCTTATAGTTTCTAAGATTCTTGCGTTCATACATACGGACAGACAGACGGACATGGCTAGATCGACTGATGCTGATCAAGAATATATATAATATATGGGGTCGGAGATGGTTCCTTCCTGCCTGTTACATACATTAACATTTTGCATAAATACAATATACCCTATTTGTATTCTATTTGTAAGACCAATACTCACTTGAAAAACATTGCTGATATCCCTCAGATTGAAGATATAGTGAGATTTGATGGCCGTGGGTAGAAACACTTGCAGACACTTGTTGTGCAGTGCAATTGTCGCCGCCACAATGTTGGGCGTCATGCGTGTAACAATGGGCATAAACTTTTGCTCGGCATTGGCAAAATGTTGCGATAGTATAGCCGAGTACATGTGCGTAATGGAGTCGGCGCCGGGAAAGCTAACGGCCAGCACGCAGAAGTGTCGCTGCAGACGCGGATTGATAGTAAAGCTGCCCGAGGTGGGATTCATGCAGGCCACATACTGGCAATTGTGTATATCCTTGAGGGTCAGCTTATTGCGATCGTACCAATGCCCATAATCCAGATGCTGTCGCATTAGAGTGTGCGGCTGAACTGTTCCATAGCAGTCCACCTCGGGCATATTGATGTCGTCAACAAAGTAGATCAAGGTCTTGTTGCCAGGCGGTCCATAGTTGCGACCCGCTTTCTTCTCCAGCGGCTTCTCGAGTATCTTTTGCAACATTTCGGACGTTGTATAGAAATTGAATGGTATTGTGGTGACAGCGTAATTCTCAGATAGCGATTGAAGCTTCTCATTGACCAGCACGGTCTTGCCGCACCCGGCATTGCCCACTAGCATCACCGGGTGCTTCTTATCCATCAGTAGATCCAAAAAATAACGTAATCGTATTGACTCGGAGGTGTGCACGAGCACAGCTTGCAATGGTAAATCTGAATCCAGCTCAAATTTCGTTATCTTCTCGGTCCAGGGCATAAAAGTCTTCGTCTCGCTATCCAAAAAGTAATCGAAAACTGTTCCACCTTTGATTTAGAATGCGATTTATTATGAGTTTTAGTTTGAATCGAGATCTCAAGGAATTTTGAAACTCACCCGCTGGAAACTTAACAGTTTTGAACTCATTTACCCACCATTTGCTGAACTCCACGCGATAGTCAATGGCTTGATCCTGGAACATGGCCGAGCCAAATGCCCAAATGCAGGCAAAAACAAAATACAGCTCGTGCCACTCTTTTGGACAATCGGCTGGCGTATTCGCCGGGATTAGAAAACAGTTTAGTAGATGGCACAGCATTTGTATGTGCGCCATTTCAGCGACAGGCGTGATCTTTTTAAAGCGCACGCGTATCGTCTCCAATGAGGGCGGTATGTACTTATCGAATAACATGACCAAATTGGACTTTTCGGCTGGAATTTTGCGCGTTTCAACCCAACTGGTCACATAGCTACAAGAGAGTTATATTAAACAATGTGAAATTTGTAAATATGGGATAAGTAGTCAAACAGTCGGTAATGAATTTTATTATTAAGTAACTCATTTTGTCGGAGAGTCAGTCAATCAGTCATTCAGTCAGTCAGTCAATCAGTGAATCATTAAATTAAACAGTTCGTTCAAACAGTCATTTAGTCGCACAGTTAGACGATCAGTCAGTCAATCAGTTAATCACTCAGTTAGTCAGTTAGTCAGACAGCCGTTCAATCACTTAGTCATATACTTATCAGTCAATCAATCAGTCTATTCAATCAGCTTACATGAAGAGTAGGTAATAAATTAAGTAAGTCATTTAGTCGGACATTCAGTCGTTCAATTAATTAGCCAGTCAATCAATAACTTAGTCATTCACTCATCAGTCAATCAATCATTCAATCTGCTTGCAAGAAGAACCTCCCACTCATATTCCAAGCTTCTCTGGCTGTCATCAATCATTAAAACTGAACAATCAGACAATCAGTGAATCGACACAAATTGATAGTAAGATAGAAATTACGGTACTTACGGATTCCAACCCAAATCCTGTGGATTTATATACAAGATGCCAGCTCTGGATACGGTCGCCGGTGTCGCTGTTCTCAGATTGGAGATCTCAAAGAGCAAACGCATCGAAGGTGTCAACGCAATGCGCTCGTTGCTGGCCAAAGTCAGGACTTTGTTATCATCCATAACGGTATTAAGGCTCTCGATCCACATGGGATCGATATCACCATCGAGCACAATCCATTTGGGTTGATCAGCCGTTATGTTTGCCTGATCCCGCATTAGAACTGAGAACAGTCCATCCTTCCATTCGCGTGTCGCGGGGTTGATGATGCCGAAAAGTTCATCATTGGTCACCGCTTTCGGATTCAAGTCATTGAATATGGGCTTCCGTTTGATGTTCTGATAGGTGCGCAGCAGCGTCTTCCACACTTGGGTTTTCCCGGTGCCCGCATTGCCAACAATGAATACAGAATGACGTACCTCCAACAGTTCCTCCAGTTGTACTACTTTCAATATGAAATTATCTTCCGGCTGTAGTAGCAAATCGGAGGCAGCTTGTTTTACGGTGCGTTCAAAGTCCTGATCACGTTTGCGTGGCACATCCAAAGCGGGAAACAGATCGCTGATGAGCCCCATGAACACGGGCATATCATCTGTTACGATTTTCGGTATATTAAAATCGCGCAGGGCGCGCATCAGCACCTCCTCCTCCGGCCGGCCAGGATCGCCGCGCTGCAAGCAGAAGTTAACGTTAAAATGTATGCAAACGTGTTCGGATGCAGTGTACCCACCTTAAGCGAACCGGCCACCACCAGCACCGACTTGATGGCACGCAAGCCCCAATCGTAGTGATCCTGCTTGGAGAGCAGCTCCTTGCAGAGAGTGTAGAGCGTGATGAATTTACGCGCTAGGACGCGCGCATCCTGAAATCCCTCAGCGACCAGCATAATCTCGCAGATGAGTTCGAAATCCGGCACTACCATGGCGCAGGGTCGAAACAGTGCTTTCAGATTCTCCGGCAGCTCGGTGCGTCCGGCATAGCCGGGATTCATGGTTATAAATATGCCCACCGTGGGCACACAGCTAATAATCTCGCCCATAAAATTGAACTTATCCTTTTTGTCACGTATCGCATCCTGTACGGACTTCACCTGGACCGCTACTACGGAGAGCACCTCCACCGTAATCCTATTGAACTCATCAAAACAGCCCCAGGCGCCAGTTTGGGCCAGACCCTTGTAAATATTGCCACAGGACTGATAGTCCATCTGCTCGGAACAGTTAAATACATATACCATGATGCCAATGGCGCGACCAAGATCTTTGGTTGTCTCCGTTTTACCCGTGCCAGCCGGGCCGGCTGGGCCGCCGCCCATCACCAGGTGCAAGCTCTGTGTGAGTGTTATGTAGCAGCGATCTGTGAGCGGCGTGATGACCAGGCGTGGTGTATTGCCTAAGTATTCGTGACAATACTGGAACTCAGCATCGCAAATATTGGCAAAGCAATCCTTTTCCGCATCATCGAAACGATGCCGCAACTGCGATTGCCACATAAAAGCCGAGCCTGAATCCAATTTGGCCTGAATCATCTTAGCGACCACATCTCTTGAATGCACATCAATGGTGCATATCGTCATGATTTTCTGACGATCCCCCTTGGTCAGCTCGCCGAGCAGCAGTGTTATGAGTAAGCTGAGTTGTGAGATTTGTTTTTTATAATAATCCTTGATCGCATTATCATAGCCCTCCTCCAGGCGGCTAAACGCGATATTCACCTCGGTTGACCACCAGATCTGTGAGCCGCATAGCGATACCTGGGCAGGATAATCGAATAACCATTGTTCACGCTGCTTTTCCTCATAGGCGACAACAGCTTCCGTTATATAATGTCGGAGTGAGGCACGCATTGCCGCTTGTATACGATTCAGCCACACCTCAACCGGGCCCCGAATGCTGGCCAGCTCATTGAACTCCACATATTCGCCATCCTTGGCATACATGCCAGAAGCTGTCTCTATTTCATTGGCCGGATCGCGATTGAACTTGAGGCGTGCAATCGAATCGAATAGTTTGGTCAGATGTTTGGTAACCATATCGGGCTGAATACCATTGCTAAGGACATCGAGTAAATCGGCCGATGATACAAAATAGAAACGAGGAAAAGCCAAACGTTTTGTTTCCAAATACTCTGCCAGTGCCTTTTCGCATAGCGTTAGCTCCTTTTGCAAATGCTCCAGACGTTCGATCAGGCCAGCTCGATTCGTTGATGCCACCACATTTGATGAGAGCGACATCTCATCCATTAGTATACGAAATTCGGCATCGATATTATCGAAACGCACCGAATCGACCGGCAGCTGTTTGCGTATATCTTCCGAACTCATGAAGATACTCTCAAGATGGGTCCAAGTGCGTTGCACCTCAAACCAAACGGTTATCACTTGATCGGCAATCATTAATTTATTTTGCCAAGTTGAAACTTCATCCAGGAAATGGGCGATGTACTTGGATGTTATTAAATTTTGTAGGCACACCTGATTCTCCTCGAGCGTCTCTATGAGTTCTTCCGATGCCTTAAGGAGTTTACAGCCAGTCCGCGGATGCAGCTCATTATCGAATTCCATGGCCGACCATGTCGAATTCAAATCTCTCAATATCTTCTCCATCGACATTTCCTTTACGGCTTTATCCACAATATTTTTCACCTCCTCCTCGCATTCGTGCAGATTCAATCCCAACAGCTCGGCAAGTGTTGTCTCATGATCCATTATGAATTTCACCTGTGCAAATATATTTAAATATATATCAATACCAATATTTCTAAGTATATACCAAATGGAAATGCTTGTGGTTTTTACTACGTTCGCTACTTGAATTTCTGTACAACATGCAAAGCACTTACGGTCACTTCCTTGGGCAAAGCTGCCAGACTCTGGAATGAAATGGTATTTACAAGAAACTGTACAGTCGAGGCACAACTATATGGGCCTCTTTAAACTCAAGTTGGGCTTCAAATAAGAGAATTTCATATTTTATAAACGGTTATTTGGATTTTTTTTTTTTTTTTTGCTATACAAACAGGCTGCTTGCAGCTCTGGTGCTGGGCTTAAAAAGAACTTTTAACAAAAAATTATTTACAATATGCCAAATTGCAAGAGAACTCGAAATATGATAAAAGAGATATAAACACAAAAATAGACCTTGGTAGAGTTCATCAGCTGATTCCAGTGACGCTCGCGTATCGCTGGATTTTGTAGCTCTCCAACGGCGCGGAGCGACGTTAACATATTCTTCACCGTCGATTCGAGATTTATAAATGTATCCCAGACGCGCATTTCCTTGTCCAACAAACGAATATCCTTTGCAAATTTTTTGCACTCAATATCCATATTCTCCACATCGACTTTGCGCCAGGGCGTTGTCTTCCAATCCTCAATGCTCGTTTGAACAATATTCACATAATCCCAGAGTTGCTGTGATCAATTAATATAATTATTAGTCTTGTATTTATTAGAGGAAAGTATAGTGATATGGTATATAGTTAGGATTTGATGGCTAGTTAAAAACTCCACATGTAGCATGCAGTACATAGGATAAGAATTTGGTAAATTGATTATAGAAAACATGCAAAAAAAAAAAATACATTTGAAAAAACGATTAATTAATCTGTCAGCAGATACCTTAAGCATGCGCAGCTCCTTGCGGCATTGTTTGAGCACCTTAAACTCGGGTATATTCACTTCGAAAAGACTGCCCGATTTTTGTATCTCGCCCATTTCCCGCTCACAGAGATACATGTCATCATTGATGCGATCCATTAGCAAATACGGCTTATGGCAGTCGAAGCGAAAGAAATCGTATTGCTTGAACACCTCCCGGAAGAGCTGTATGTGCGCCTCGAAGAGCGTTATCTTATTCCTGATGCTAACCACCTCGGTGGCTTGAAGCGGAGACACCTGCTGTTTGACTGTGGTGGCTATTTTCTTGGTATTGGCCCACTGTTCGGGCAGCTCCTGCAGCAGGACATTCACCTCCTCGGGTATATCCATGTCGTAGTATTTAAGCAGCTGTATGGTCTCCTGCAGCGGTTCAAACATTTCATCCGTATTGGCGGCACGCTCCTTCACTTGCATCAGATAGGCCATAATGCTAACCAGACCCTCATAATCCTTCTCCTTCACCGTTTGGAGCAGACCCTCATCGGCCTTGCGTATAAAATGACTGAGATCCATTAGACTGGACGTGACCGTGGTCACCAGATGCATCTTGAACATGTTGCCCCACTTGCAGACAGTGTTTAGCAGCGCCTGTCGAAAGGGTCGCACGTCCACTTGAAACCAGGAGCTGAATACCTGAAATGCGGGTATGTCCTCGATTTCGGTAAACAGCGATTCGTAGTTGTCTATTTGCTCCCGAAACGCCTCAATTGTAGGCTGACACGGTTCCGGTGGCGGCGGCGCAGCCGGATCGTTCATTTGCAATAGCTCTATTTCATCTGGATCCAACATGCGTCCATATTCCAAAAAGTACTCCATGCACTCCTCCCGATCATCGAGCCAGAGATACGAATAGCGCTCGAATTGTCGGCAAAAACGCGACGCCTCTTCCATGACCAAATCCACACCATTGAGTATCTCGCGACGCATATCGATAATGTCCTGATTCTCCTTGATCAGCTCCACATAGTTGCGCTTCTCGTTGGGCTTCAGACGCTTTATAAGAGAGCCCATTTTCATGATATCCCGCATAAGTTCGATGAGCATATTATTGAAGCCCATTGGATCTTCGGGCTCGAGCGAGGGCACAAATACTAAATTGGGCTCAACCAGCTCCAGACGTGACTCAAAAAGTGGTGCATAGTTATTGTCGGGATCCATATTCTCCGCCAGATAGCCCACGCTAACGCCCACTGTGCGTAGAATGTTCTCGTACACAATGTTATCCACAAAGTCCACATAGCTCAGCCAGACGGCATCGCTTTGCTTTTCTGACATATCAAATTGCAGCATGTTGTCCTGGAGTAGCTTATGTATCTCCACAGAGGCTGCCTGGATCTCAGCATAACGTTTGGCTGTCCGATCCGGTCGCTCATCAATGGAGAGTACAGAATCCTTTTTGCAATCGCGACGTTCGAAAAGCGGCTGCTTGGCCCAAACCTCCATAATTTTGCGTATCTGTCGCAGATTCTCCTGGGTGTGATTCACGCGATTGCGCAGGGCAGCGACAGGCTGACGCAGCTTCTCCAGATAGCTCATGATATCTTAAAAGAAATTAGGATTCGATTAATGTTTCTGATAAGACGCTTGGCTGCTCACCCGTTGAATTCCAGACAAGTTGCTCAACACCAATTTCAACCAGATCATCAATCATTTTTATCTCGGGCTCAATCAGTTTGAGTTCCACCGATGAGCTGCCTTCCTGTATGCTGTTGTACCAATCGATGGTCTTCTCCAGATTCAATGTATACGAACGAAAAATATCGCTCTTCTCCGCAAACTCAATGGCTATCTCGGGTATGCCATCAATTTTCATTTGCTGCATATAGTGCACCTCGCGCAGAATGGAGAAAAGTGTCGAACTAAAGTTGAGTATCAGCGAATTACTCTGGCTATCGCGTGCTATAAGCGACTTCCTAAGATCCTCCTCAATTTGGGCCGCCAGCTGCACGGACCAGTCATCAAAGAATCGGGTCTTACAGGCACCCAACTTGGCCATCAAACACTCATAGCGTTCCGCAATTTCCAACGATTTTTCACTTTTGGTTATGCTGCAAAGGTTACGAGTTCTTATAAATCCTTATAACTGTTTGTCCTGACTGATTGGCTAACTGATTGATTGGTGATAAGCGAACAGCTCAAACCGTAAGAGCTAAGAAGCTGAAATTTTCACTGTAGATGCCTCATGTGATGAAGGTGCACGTTAAGACGGGGTCACGGGAAACTTCACCCGCAACTTCAAAGATCTTTGTTCAAATTCATTTGAGGGGTGTGGGAGTCGAAGATTTGGTGCTGAAATTCATTTTCACGGATCTATATAAAAATCATTTGAGCTTTGTCCGATTTGCTTCAAACTCATTTTCAGAACTCTACATAAGAACTTAATAAGTATGCAACAGAGCATGAAACTTTTTTGTTTACCATCCGATCGGCCTTAAACTCATTTTTAAAAATCTTTGTTAATATGAAAGGGGCTTCGTACTTTTTGGAAAAGTTTTGTCCGATTTGCATCAAACATATTTGGCAAATTCTGCTCGCAACAGTGCTAAATTGGCGGAAAACGTTTGCCTGAAAGTTGTTTGTTTACCGTCCGATCAGTTTCAAAATCATTTTCAAAGCTTTTTGAGAACATCGATTTTATAACATACGTGCCACGTACAAAGCCGGGCTATACCCGTTAGTCTAATATATACATATATTTCCCTCTGGAAATGCTCTCTATATTACTTACTCATGCTGCAGCGCCTTGAAGTTTTTCACGGGCGCGGTTATACGCGTCTCCAGCTGATGGCACCAGCGTATAAAGGCTGCCACAGAGGGACAATTGTAGTCGGGATAGAGGGTATCGCCAACGCGAATTAACTCCATTTGCTTGTCATAAATATTCTCACAGACTGTCAGCTCTTCGTCGAGCATGCGCACAATTTCCGCATAGCGTTGCGTGAATTCCTCCTTGATTTTGGGACGATCCAGTACGCTGCCCACTATGCTTATTAGCTGCGATATGGAAGAGATTCAGTTTTTCTTTCATTAAACCATAAAACAATAAATCTCACCTTAAAAATGCTCTCTAAATTATGGCAATCATCGAATGCCTGGCACAATATGGCAGCCAGCTTCATATCCAGTTCCAAAATGCGCGTTTGGAACCCCTTAAAGTCCTCATCGAACTCATGATCATCCGGATCGAGCACATCATAACTTTTCGAAGCAAATGCCGTAAAGTACTGATTGAACTCCACGTAGACATCGGTTATTCTAGTGCTCAGCTGACGTCCACGCAGTCCACCGATTTCGACTTTCTCTAATTTCAGGAATTCAATCACAGTAAAGAAGAACCTATTGAAAATCATATTTATAGTACAACTTTATAGAATATTAATATTTTTATTGATAAACTAAATACCACTGAATTGTTGTTAAACGCTCGAGGAAAGCATTAAAGCGCTTGAACACTGAATTTGGATGAAAGGTCCACAAAATCGGTGGCCGCTCTTCGGGTTCCGTAAAGAAGGCCGCCAAACGTTCCTTATAGAAGTCAAAAAGTTCCCGAAAGAACTTTAGTATTTGGATGGAAAGTGTCAGACGCTGCATGGCCTCATCTATATCGCTATGAAATATAGACGAGGGATCCAAATATCGTTTAGCCTGCAATTAAAAAGGAAACATTATAATCTATATTAACTGTTCTTCTGACTGTCTGACTGATGGACTGACTTACTACTTGGAAGACTGGCTGGTTGATTGATTGAGTGATTATACCCTATATAAATTGTTTGTCTGACTGTCTGACTGATGGACTGCTAGACTGACTTACTACTTGGAAGACTGGCTGGTTGATTGATTGACTGATTATACCCTATAAAAATTGTTTGTCTGACTGTCTGACTGATAGACTGCTTGACTGACTTACTACTTGGAAGACTGGCTGGTTGATTGATTGACTGATTATAATCTACATAATTTGTTTGTCTGACTGGACTGCTTGACTGACAGACTATATCGAAGACTGATTGACTGATTGACTGAGTAATTGGCTAGCTAACTAATTGGCTGAATATCTGATTGACCAACTGACTGCTTAGGACTGACAGCCTAAAATGATTGATTGATTGATTGACTTATTCATTATATGCATTTGTACCTGATGTATAATCAAATTGCATATCTCCTGCAATAGTACTGTTATTTTCGCCGACTGACAATAGTAGCGCGAATTGCCCCAAAGCGTGCAAACCGTATGCATAAAGGGTATGAGCAGGGGCTTGTACTCTGCAAAATCTATTTCCTCCAGCTGGTGCAGTGGGCGCTTCAATGGGTTCAAATAGAGCGTTATATCCTTTGCCTCGGCAAGTGCTGCGTTTGTTCAATCAAAGAACAGACAAAATATATGTAGATACCCAAGGGCTGGCATGTTTGTGAGCCATCAAATTGCCTGCACTCACCCGTAACCACGTTTTTGAAGAGCGTCTGAAAGCACGGATGATAGGCACTCAACGAGTACTCCAGTATTAGGGCCATGGCTCGGATACGCTCATTGCGCAATTGATCATAGATAAAGGACAGATTCTTGAGGCGATTATTCCAAAATGTGAATTCTGTTCAGAAGGCGATAGGGGGAATACACTAAGTGAATAATGCATGTTAAAGGGCTGATATTTGCAAACTACAATTAAATTAATTTAGATGTGGGTAAGGTGCAGCAACAAAAAGCCAATTTTAACAAAATCAAAGCAAATCTAACATGGCAAAATATCAGTTAGCAACATTATTAAAAAATATTACAAAATATTCGTTATTCATTTATATATTCAGAAAATGCCCACAAGTTACGAATATAGTATTTTTATAAATTACGATTTTTACAGAAATCACAGTTTATTTTAAATTAGTTAAAATCGCATAAAATTTAGGCTGCACATGATTTTGAGCTGCATTCAACATAAAGTGAAGATTCACATAACGAAATTCCCCCCCAATAAAGGCACTCATTAGTTATTGTTATTATTACAAAGGGAAATGTTGCATGTCGCCCCATTCGCAAAACAGATAATAAAGGCAAGTTTTGAAGACATTTTTACCTATATGTCAGGCGGGCTATAAACATGCAAATTTTGGCCGATGCCGGCACGTTGCTAGGTTATATGAAAACAAACGTCAACTGCAAGACTTGAATTTTATCAATAAATAATAAATAAAGCTGTGCCAAAAATAATTCAGAAACTTATATATGCACGTATGACTTGACGGTATACTGAACGACTCACCTGTGTGCGGTGTAGGATTTTGTCCATTGGCAAAGGCATTCGTTGGACTCTCCTTGATGACCTCGTGTATCTGTGTGGCCCACTTAATGACAACGCCCTCAATGGCACTTTTCAGATACAGGTCGAACTGGCATTGTTGTGTTTCGGTCAGTTCTTTGGCGGCCTTGACTATTTTCTCGACGCCCACGGGCATGGCCAATATGGTTTCACCGCTAACCTGACCCTTGACCTGATGGACGGTGCTCTTCAAACTGTGAACATGCTTCTGCACATCCTGAGCAACCATAATGGGCCAGCTTCTATAGTTGTCCTCATTGGAGAGCAGTGGCACAAGCACCTCCTCGACCAGTGCGGACAGCTGGTCAATTGTACGCGTGGCCAGGTCACCAAAGATAATAAAGTTACCGCAATTCTCACGTGGTATGGGCTTGGCATAGCGCTTGATAAAGTAGACACCTTTGCTCTTCAGCTGCGACAGGGGAAAGGTAGTGGAGGGCACCAGCTGCGCAGCGGGCGTGAGTATGATAATCAGCACGACAGGTATGCTGCGATCCAAAAACTCTTTGATTATGCCCTTGTGCTCCTCCACCGTGATGACACGCGTCCATTTCTCTGGCTTCAGTTTAAGTGATTTGATGACAAACGAACCCATTAGTTCCAGACGCGGATCCGGCCCACCGGCTGCAGCGGCTGCCTCGGCGCTGGTGGAGGCCTGCTCCATCGAAGGGCCCGAATGGTGTGTTTGTTTGCTGTTGTTAACACAGATATTGTTGTTGCTGTGTGTGTGGGGTATATATGTGTTAGTGTTTGTGTGACCTTGTTACCACTAACAACTATATAATCAATATATTTTCTATCAAATCAATATTTCTGGCTTAAATTGTATAATATATTCATATTTTAAGACAAAAACTGCAAATCAATTGCAATTTTTGCTTATCAAATTTATAGGTTATGCAATCCATATTTTCATTTTACAACACTTTAGCATTCTTGCAACAGTTATGTAACTGAAAAATAACTAAAAATTACTATCTCTCTGAATTTTCACAACAAAAATAAATTCTATACTCGTTGTATTGCACAAATTAACTTATTTGCAAACACTTTTCAACTATCTAGACATTTTTGCTAACTTTCATAATTATTTCTTTTAACTCTGCCTTAATTTGCTTCCGCCTTGCGACTGCTCACCTGCGCTACCGTTAGCTGACTGAAAGGAAATGTTTGACAAAAATGTAACCCTGTTACGTTAAACTGATCGTGGCAGCACCCGGTTGCTAGGTAGTTGTTGATTTTGCCGCTTGACCTTTGTTGTTTGCCCCTCTGCCATAATCCTTGGTTGCCAGCCACGTTGCCAGGCTTTGGGCCAATTGTTGCGCCGCCATTTTATGCTTTCATCGCACGCCAAAGTTTTTACGGCTTGGCACGTTGCCTAATAAAGTTGGCCCATGGCAAGAAACTTGGCAATTGATTAGGCGCTAATTCAACTAGTTGCGACTTTATTGACAACAAAGTTACTAAACTAAAAATAGATGATTAATAATAAAAGTGTAACAACATTATTGGCCTACTCTAGCTCAAAGGGGGCGTGGGACATCCTTCTGTCAGCATCCATTTCATATTGCAAGTAATTTTATATTTATGATTTGATTATCGCACAAGATATATATTCACATCGAATTGTGCTTTGAAAATTTATATATTAAGCAATTCTTAAAATTCAAGCAGGCCAGGCTTATCATTTCAACGTCAGCGTGTGGAATCGAACTGCGATATTTGATCACTTCCCATTGGACAGTAATTAAAAGTACTCGTTTGTCGTGACACGAAAGTATCGAAGCGGTAATTTGAATATCTCACAGGGGCAAGCATACATTCAAGTATGTACACACATCTAAATGAAACTTAAAATCATAATTTAGCTATTTATTTATGGCTGTAGCATATTTATTGGTATATCAATTTAAGTCTAATTAGAGCCGCGTGCGAATTCTAATTGGATACGCTGTTAAATGCGCCACATTGTTAGCGAACTGTCAAAGCCTAAGCCACAAAATGCTTAGAATATTGAGCAACATAAATTGGAAAATGTGTGGCAGTCACGCCAAAAACTGTTGCTTATGCGCAACAGTTGTGGAACTCTCTAGCCTCACACCTCCACACACTATCCCCTGCAGTAGTTGCCGTTTTTATGGTAAATATGTGGCGCAGGCGCCAGCCATAAACAAAACAAATAACTGTTGCGCCAAGGGCAACATTGTTGCCAAGCCAACGGCAACATTGTTGCTAAACAAACAAGCAACAGTTTCTTGCATGACTTCCGCTTGGAAAACTTTTGCTATTTCTATTTCTATATTTTTTATGACTATTGATTGACCTAGGCCCAGGCGCAGCGGGTTGTTCAACTTGCTGGCAAAACCAGTTGCAGTTGGACGTAATAAATATTAAAGGTAAATTAATGAGGATAACCGCAAGCTACGCCAAACTCACTGAAGCTGAAAAAGTGAAGCTATTTCGGGCTGCATTTATAAATCCATGGCCGTGCATAGCTCTGTTTAGATTTCTGGAAAATGTGGCAGTTGGCATTCGGACTGCTGAGTGTCGCATCCGGCATTGTTGTGGAGCGCAACATGTTCGCCTACTATAAACTGCCGTTACGCCTGCTCCACGCTAACGAGTCCACTTCCGGTCTGTACTATGTGCTGCAGTGCCCGCCCAAGCTGGACGAGGGCATACCCAAACCCAGAGACATGCCCACCTGCAGTGTGGTGGATCAGTACAGGCACAAGACCAGACCCAAATCCAGGAAGTTGCAGCCTGCTCGCACCAAGCTCCAGCCGCTGCCCCCAACAACAGTTAAACGATCGCGCTGGGGTTGGCGGCAACGTCGCAGCAAGCGACATAACCAGGACCAGGATGAGACAACAGCCCTGCAGCATCTCGGCAAGCCGCATCGACGGCAAACGCTGCTCAAGCTGTCCGCCGATTATCGGAATTTCAGGCGCGGCAACAGCTCCAAGGGCTACCAGCACATGTATCACCGGGATGAGAGCTACAACGATCACATCTTCTACGATGAGCTTCAATTGGATGGCAAATTCCACAAGCAGGGCCAAGGGAAGATTGCGAACTGAAGGAAAGGACGTCTAGTGCACAACCTGAACATAACAAATTCTTAAGGTACTCAAATGGATTTGAATACAATTCTTCCTCATATATTAGAAGGAAAATTTTGTTGGAATTTTCCAAATATAAGTATGTAAGTCCGAAACCTCAGTTATGCCCGTTTGAATATTTTCTTAATATTTTTGATTTAATGAAATTATTTGAAAATATATTATTCAAAACAATACAAAATAAAAATCTTTACATTGAAGATTCGTTTTATATATTCGTAACGGTCAGACAGAAAAACAATCCATGTAGAATACCAATATACTCCTTTTAACTTTCCGAACAGAGTACAAGAAAGGCTTTCTCTGTTGACATAGTACCAAGCGCTCCGGCGGGCTTATATTTTTGTAAGTTGCCATAAACCGGTAAGAAAAGTTGCACAAACCTATACAACAAAATGTTAATACTAAATTAATATATACTTATATATAAATTGTATGCAATTATTTATTCATTCGTTTTCGCCGACGTCTGGCAAAAACATATCGTCATAGGCCACATTTTCAAAGACTTTATTCAGCATGCCTGTAAAGCATTGGGCAAAGGATTTCATTAGCCCAGGTTCGAGGCCGTTCCAGAATTCCAACCAATTTTCGTTGAAGGCCCGATTGACCGCAATCGTAAGATCCGTATTTTCCCTATACAAGTTATCAAACCAAACTATCCAGCTGAAAAGAAAATTGGATACTTTAAAATCATATTGGGGTTTGGGCAATCGATCTCACCGATCCAGCTCAACTTTAGGCTTTAGTTCGTAGATCTTCAAATAGCGTTTGTGGTTCCGATATTCCAGAACACTCTTTATGGTCAGTTTTAATTGAACATTCTGAAAATCGGATTTCAATTTGCCCGTCGTATTCGCCACAAACAACAGATAGCGACCCAGCATATCGTAGGTTGCCTCGTGGATGAGACTGGGTATGTGCGCCTCAATGGTCATTATGTTTTTGGTTGGATCTCTACTGAAGCCATCCACATGGGTAATGGTGGCATTATTGAAGCCCCTATTGACATTGTCGCGCGTGTAAAAGGTTAACCAAACAGCACCTACATTGGGCCTGTCCAGAATCGCGACATCCTCCAGTCGGGTGGAGTCCAGCGGCGGCAGCCCAATCTCCGGTATGCCTTTGGGATAACGCTTGATCAGGTCATTAATGCTGACTATAAGACATTTCGTGTCCCCAAAATGACATTTCTTGATGTCCTTAGCTGCAAAAAAAAAAACATATTTTGTATATGTATATTGTTCGAATCCTAACTGGAATACTCACGCAGCTGGACACCCAATGCCGTCTTGCATAGCGTATGCAATACGATAATTAACATATAATACTTGTACATCTTGTGTATAGAGATTTTATTATTATTGTTATTTTAAACCAGTTGCAATTAATTGCAGTCACGACACGATGTTACTTAGAACCTGCTTTAGCCGAAGCTAAACTGTAAATAACATCAATAGATTATCTTTGTTTAAGTTTATAGCAAGTGTTTTGTGAACTATATTCAAAACCGGATTGCTGGTTGTACATACGGATAGCAATACTATAAAAAATATACTCTTCCTGTTACAAATATACTGTTAGTTAAAGAAAATGGACAATCTGATTTATGGCTTAATAATTTATTTCAGTCTCATTGTCCTTGAGGAACATATCATCATAGGAAATTTTATGAAAAATATCTTCAATCATGCCCGTAAATACACTGCTAAAAACGCTCAGAAACGCCGGTTCCAGTTCATTCCAGAACTCCAACCAGTTCGCGTTGAGCACCTCGTTTAACGTTATGGTTAGATCCATGTTTTCGGGAAACAAGGTATCCAGCCAGACAATCCAGCTGCCGATCGATGTAATTAAAATATACTACTTGTATATCTAGTATATCGCAGACTCACCGACTAATGTTCACGATCGGAACTAGTTCGTAGATTTTCAGGTAGCGCTTGTTATTCCGATATTCCGGTATTACTTTCAGCTTTAATACAAACCGCAAGTTCTGAAAATCCGATGTGGACTCGCCCGTAGCATTCAGTGCGATCAGCCAAACACGTCCATTGGCTATATAGCTACCCTTGTGTATGAGACTTGGTATCCTTCCGTGAATTTCCATGGTGCTGGCCGTGGGATCCCTGCCGAAACCCTTGATGCGCGTTATTGTTGCATTCTCAAAGCCATAGTTCACTTGATTGAAGAGCTTAAACTTAAACCAAACCCCGCCAACTTCGGCGTTATTCCAAATTTCCGAATCCTTAATATCCACATTATCGATGGGCTTCATGCCCATGGCTGCCAAGCCTCGAGGATAACGTTTGATCACCGCATTCATGGATTCAATTATGCATTTCGAATCGCCGAAACGGCATTTCTTAATAAAGTTCGCTGGGAAGAGGAAGAGAAAGGAATCGAAAAACAAAAAAAAAAAAAACAAAAAAAAAAGCAACTATAAATTGATTTAGGCTATAGGAACACACATTTTATTTGGACTACCCACGTAATGTTTGACACTTGCACGCGATAAACAATTGCAGAATGATTGAGACGACAAATACAATACGCATATTTCGGCTTACTTGGATATGCACCATATGTTGGAGGAGAATGCACTTGTATTGGCCTCAGAGGTCGGACATTGAATAAAATCGAATGCCTATTGCTATAGAATTTTAAAAAGGCCAGCAAATCAAATTGGAATTCGCATAGTTTTATAAACCGGTTGCTCGATTCAACTAACATGGGCTTCACTCGGTTCCGCACAGAACGTATATTAATTTAACTATTTATATAATTCGTGGGGTGTACGAAATGTATACTATATGAACATGGTACATTTACAACTATGCTGAATTTCGAGATGCCATTTTATATTATATGCAAAAGTTCTTTAGGTTTTCACAATTTTCATGATGCTAACAATTCAACATATCTATAATATTTGGCATAGCTGAGAAATCAATCTAAGTGAGTTAGACTTGTTTTTAATTCAATTATCATTATTTTCATACTTATTCGAGAGAAACATGTCATCGTATGAAACATTGTGAAATATATCCTCGATAATGCTCAGGAATACACCTGTGAATACTTCCAATATGGGCTTTTCGAGCTCATTCCAAAACTCAACCCAATTTGCATTGAATATTTTATTAATAAATATTGTCAAATCGGTATTTTCTGGAAAAAAATTCTCCAGCCATTGTATCCAGCTGCAAGTCAATAAAATTCCTGGTAATGTTTGCAATTAAAACTGGACTCACTTTTAGAACTCACCGATCCACAGAAATATTCGGCACCAGCTGATAGATCTTTAGATATCGCTTATTGTTACGATATTCCGTTTGCACTTTCAGCGTGAAATCGAAATGAAAGTTTAAGAATTCCGATTCAGAGACACCGGATGAATTAATATTAATCAGCCAGAGTAAACGGCCCTGGGCATTATATGTGCCTCTGTATATAAGCCTGGGCAGATGGCCCTTAACTTCGATTTTCGTTAAGCTGGGATCTTCGTCGAAGCCCTTGATTTCCGTTATAGTTGTGTTCTCGAAACCATAATTGATCTGATTGAGCAGGTCGAAAAAATACCAGGCGCCGCCCACCTGTCTATCATTGATGAGCACCGTATCCTTGACATGGACCACATCAATCGGCTTGAAGCCCACCGAGGGTATGCCCTTGGGAAAGCTGCGTATCAGAGCATTTGCCGTGTCCCTAATGCAGGTTGCATCTCCAAAATGGCACTTCTTGATTTTCTTGGCTGCGATCAAATATAGAGAAAATAGAGAACTAACCGACAATGTGACTCTATTTTAACTACCCACGTAATGTTGAGCACTCGGAACCGATATAAAGCTGCAGGCACATCGACAATATCAAAAGTTTCCGCATTGTAAACAAATCCAAGCACTTGAATAGCCCCAGACAGTCCGCGTTCAAGTAAATCCCAACCACAGTCTCAATATTAGTTGAATAGAAATATATCGATTATCATAACTAGTTTGCCGTAATCCACCATATTTAACTAATTAAACCAGGTCTAGCACCAACTATCATGGTGGGTACTCGAGAAGCTTTGCAATTGAGCACAGCTTTAAGACTTTACAGCTGATCGACTGGCTGGCCAGTTGTAAAAGGTAATAACTAGTAACTATTAATATTGGCATAGGGCAGCTATTATTTTTAGCACAATAAACAAATCCCATTTACACAAAAGATAAATGGGAAATCTATTCAAAATGCTAGCTCCTCATACGTTAGTTGGTAATCATATTTATCGCATTTATCTTTATTTTTTTATCGCATTACTAGGATTATTTTTAAAAATATATTTATTGGAATTTTTTTTTTTTTTGTTGTCAATCATTTTATATAAAACGTAATCTGGCTCATATAGGCCAAGGTTAGAAGACCCCGAAAGCACAGATGGGTCCAATCCAATCACATTTCAGCAGCGCATGAAGCCCTATACAAGTTTCTAGATATTTATAGTATATGTCTTGGAACTCGGAGCAAAGATTGTAGGCTATACTATATATATTATAGCAACATAAGGAAACACTTAACGAAAAAAACGATCTGTAAGAGCTTTTAAGTTAGGTTGGTTAATTTTTATAAGTGTATGAAAATTATTTTTATTTCTGTTAGGATTGATAAGGATATGAATAAAAGATATTAGATATCTTACAGTGCTCAATCTTACAATGAGAAAATAATTTTGGCTTACGTTCGGTTAGGGGATATATAAAAGATATTAGTGCATTTATACGGGAGAAAAATAAGAACAATAATAGTATTTTGTGTTTAGTCTCCCAATTAATAATCATTCAACTATAAGACTTGCTTATAGAAATCATCGTAGGGCAACTTGTCTAACACACGGCTAATAATTGTCTGTGCCACCTGGTTAACAGCCGAGTTGACACCTTTTCGCATGGTATTCCACACATCCTGCCAGTTGTTGTTGATTAGCTCGTTCATGGAGTCGCTTAGCTCCTGGTTGTCAAGCAGCTTGTCAAAGTTGACATGCAGACTGTTTAACAATGTAATATTTAGGAATAATTTTCTGCTAATATTAGCACCTTTTAGCTTACCCCTTTATATTCACCAGACACTTGACCTTGTTGATCTTTGCATAAAGTTTAGCATCGGCTGTTCGCTGATCCTCAACTGCTTTTGCCCTGCACGTGAATTGACAACCGCTCAGTTCCACCTGCGCCACGCCCTTGCCCTGTATGGGCAACATCAACAGCCTGCCCTCCGCCTCATAGAGCCCATCGAGCCGCAACAGAGGCGTCCATCCGGCCAGCTCGAAGCCATGTCGCAACACTTTCTCGAATCCTTTGACATGCTGGATTGTCGTGTTCTCAAAACCACACACCCTCAATGTATTGAATTTCAAGCTCAATTGCATGGGCGTATTGGGCGTGGCCTCGCTAACGACTACATCTTGAAAGTCTATGGCATCCAAGGCATCAAGTCCAATGCCAGGTAGGCCCTTGGGATACTTTTGCACAATTTGATTGATGGTTTCCACAATGCAGTTCGCATCGCCGCCAGCGCATTTCTCAATCTCTGGTGCTGAAAATTCGAATATTTATTTCTTTTTAATAAAACTTAAAACTAAAAAAATAAATAAAACAAGAAATTCTTGCACGCAAATCCTAAATACATATGTAAACAGTGTTATTCTTTAGAGACAAATAAATTTAAATATTAAGAAAATAATTGAATTGACATATATCTAGAATGTTATATCAGTTTATAATTGAGTTAATAAGATGGGAAAGTGACCGCTGATAAATTAAATATTTGAGATTAACTTTTTGAAACTCGCGAAAGTTTTATTCCCAGAACCCAAAATGGGTAAAAATATATAATGTATTTGTGCAAATGTATGGCAGAAGGGAGCATCTCCGACCCCATAAAGTGTATATATTCTTGATCAGCATCAATAGCCGAGTCGATCTAGCCATGTACGTCTGCCTGTCTGTATGTCAGGAGTTCAAGTATTGTGGTGGCTGTAGCTTATACCCAAATCGCGGGTAGAGCTTTTTGAGGTTTTAGACCGGCCGCACCTCCCACCAATGAGGGAATGTATTGATTCCACCCGGCATTTATCCAATTGGTACCGAAGGAACATTATTCGCGCAGGGAAAGTGTCCTGGAGGGGGGGCGATAGTCCGACGCATTGTTTCGGCTCGTTGTATTTTCGAATAACGTGAGACTAATCCAACATAGTAGGTGCTCAAGTAAAACCCCGGTCTTTATCCGTCCTTCCGTCCGTCTGTCCGTATATATGAACGCAAGGATATCAAAACCTATAAGAGCTAGAGACTTGAAATTTTAGATGTATGTCCTCCTAGTGCCTGCACAGATGATATTTGTTTCCGATATTCGTTGCCCCGTTTCCAAGCAAACTCTAAAAAACTATATCTACTTCCTATTTTTTGAGTAAATTGGGGAAATATTAAGAGCTAGAGTTACTTGATATTTTGGTTTTAGAGTATTATGTGTATATATCAAGTATATTTCATTTTATACTTATCGCCACCTCCCCGCTACCACCGCAAAGCTATAAATCAAGTAAATAACCCACATTATATTGCCCACCAATTTAAGCCACAATTTTAATGCAATGAACTTTTTGAGAATGCACAAATATTTCATGCTACAGTAAGATATACTGTAGAAAGTATCATTAAGATCGGTTAAGAAAAAACCCAAAAGTTATGTGATTTACTGCGCAATTGGATGGGGCAGCTAGCGCAAATTCCAAGAGTTTCTGTATACATGTACACACAGATTTATGCGCATCTGCTCGAATTATATCAACACCATTGCAATTGCAACTGTTTTCTGTGTTGCTTTTTTAATTTTTTTTTTTTTTCTTAATTATACTCAATTATTGGTGTGGCTGTTGAGTGGAGGAACAGCAAGTAGCGCGGTCTGTCGCGAGTTCGAGCCCTACCAAGGAAACTTAATTTTTTTTTGGCTGATGTGGCTGTTGAGTAGAGCCGTCACAAAGTAATGCGGCAGTTGCAAGTTCGAATCCTGCCAAGGGAGCTTTTTTTTAAATACTCATTATTACTTCTTTTGGTGTTGGAATAAGAGGGCTCCGGATAATCTACAATTCTTTCAATATGCTCCCAATAAATTTAAATACAAATTTTAAAAACTTAGTATCATTTTTACTCACAATTTTATATACTCAGTATTTCACTTACGTAGTTCGCCGCGGACAAAAAACCCGTTTAGCAGGAGCAATGCTAGGGTATACCACATTTTGGACATCCTTCTAGCTCCCGTTGACTTTTTGAGCGCCTTTACTAAATGAACCTAAGCAATGACTGGCTCGTCGCTTTTATAATCCAATTACCCGATACGGAAATCGGAAACTACACTTAAATTTTGTAAAAGCATTAAATTATACTGCCACCTACACTGTAATTAACACTTTACGCTTTTGTTTGATTGACTCGCTTGGGTAGCAAATGCCTCATTAGCTGTGCAGGTATTTAATTTCCCTTTCATTTAGACGCCATTCATTTAAATATCAATTACAGCTACTTAAAGAGTCGTGACAGAAACGGTGCGCTTCATCAGGGGTTAATAGAGAGCTACTGGGGATGGCTCGACTAGCGAATACCCTATAATTCATTTTTTATTAGTTAAATAATCTACTTTTTTGCCTTTACCAGCTACCCACATTTCGACTAGCTTATCAAGCCCATTTACATTTTTATTTTAGACACAGGCTAGTATGCAAATCGAAGATAAGTTGATTTATCATCCGATTTCTCCGCTAAATACAAAACACACATATCATTTGTACTTATGCATATTATTATAGTATTTTATTTTAAATGTAATACACAACAATAAAAAACAATTTAATGTCGATAGCAAAGAGAAATATTGCAAATAAGTTCTTGACTTATTTATTACTGTGCTTTTGAATAAAATTGCGGATTATAAATAATTTAAATGATACATTAAGAAAAACGTGTGCTCTAAATTTAAAAAAACATAAACTATTTTCGATTGATTTTTTTTTAGGAAATATTTTTGAAAAACACACGTTCTTAAGATTTATACATTTTTGATTTAAAAAATTGTTTATGGTTTCTCAGTTCACAGCCTTATAAGAAATATATATATGTTTAGTTAAAATATGTGTATGTGTGTGTGAGTGTATGTGTGTGTCTGTGCATCAAACTATTATTATTATCAATTACAGTACAGTGAACTAATGTCTACTTTCGATGCCACATGTTTATTTTTTATCCCAGGCATTTTGCAGTTATATTTATGATATGATAAATAACGAAATTTTGTTTCCTATGAATTACCTTTTTTTCGACTTTTTGGTATACTTCGTTTATCATGTTAAAATAAATATGCTATGACCATTTATTACACTAATTCCCAAGTATTCGGCCTGAAGAGAGAGAGCGACAATTTGCCAAACAAAACCAGAGCCAGATTTGTGACGCGATGAACTAAGTGCTGGGACATGGCTTTCGGATGGGGTGACAACTCTGTGCTCTTTGCGAAACGGTTTGTTAGAACAGACTGGAACCGAATGCTAGCTGATGACCACATGGCCATTGGCATTGTCCACATTGCTACTGTGGCAACTCAGCTCGTTGTTGTTGCTGCTAAAACAAACCTCCTCACTGCCATCGGAATCAGTGCAGAACAGTAATGGCTACGCATCCTCACCATCCATGATATCTGCGTCGGTGTCGGCATTGGTGGCAATTCTGCAAATGAAACATATTATGAAATCGATGTATGACTCAATGTAAGTGTGTGTGTGTGCGAGCATGTGTGCGTGTGTATGCGTAAAATGAGGCGCATCTGGGTCTTATACAAAAGAGCTCTTATACAGAATAAGGACCCAACATACACTGATCTTAACTCAGGATGTTCTTGAAGTAACAAAGACAATAAACAGGGTTGTTAGAGAGTAGAAAATCCACAGCCCGCAGCATAATAATGCATATTATAATAACTAATTAAGCTACGCAAAGAACTTTTTATTGATTAATCATGGTATACGACTATCTAAAAGAATTCCGTGTTAGTAGGAAATCAACATCATAGAAAGAAGAAATAAGTTCAACATACAACATTCTATAGTTTAAAGACATTAACAAATAGGCATTAAAATAAAAGACAACTCAGAAAGAACCATCTATCACAGCGGTGACCACAAATATATGTTTATCTTTATTGTGAGTGGGGTAAGACTAAACAGCTGTTTTATTATTTTATTTACTTATATACATATGTACTTATATACATATGTACAAAAAAGTTGAGCTACGTATAAAAACACAATTATTGAGTTATGTACGTAAACTTATTATAAATACTTAGCACTCTACAGAACTGAGCAATAAAGAAGAGCACAAACTATTCCTTAGATCACTTTTAGCCAAATATACGAAATACAATCATTTTATTATATACAATCAAAATTAACATAACCATAAGCATTAAGAGGCGACATTTCTTTGTAGATTATTAAAAGAGTTTATCGAGATTCCATTATCGTTAAGCGTCAGCTCGCTATAGAGGATGGCATTCACATGTGGTTGGGTTGGTTCGTTGTTGGTTCGTTGTTTTTGTTGCCACCATTAAATGGATAAACAAATTTGGCGGCACGTGCAGCAGCCCATTTGCGAGGTTTAAATAAACAATTGAAATCCGCATTGAATTTTTGGTTAAATGAATATTCGTTTTTTTTTTTCTTTTAGAAATGTGTTAAGCTGTCGGAACGCTAATTCATTTTGTTTAATGTTTTTCTAAACTTTTTTTCTTTCAATATTTTCATATTTGTTTTTTTAAAGTCTATTGTTGCTTGCCAATTGCAAACTTTTTTTAGATTAGATTTGAGCCAATGCCAAGAAAATCATTTATTAATTTTGAACATTATTTTTTGCCAATAATTACAGATCAATCAATCCAATACAGTTGAGGTTTTATTTGTATTATATATTTTTTTTTTGCAGTCAGCGTCAGAAATAGTAGAGTGGTGTACAGTATAAGAGTGGAGCGTGTGTAGATGTATTTAGTATAAGATACACAGAACAGTGTTGGGAAACAAATGTTGGTAGTCACGCAAACACATATAATAGAAGAGAATTTTGTGATACAAAAAATAAATAGTAACAAAATTAGCAACACATTTTTGTTGTTGAGTTTTTATTTTTGTTTTGTTTTGATTTATTTAACCACGCCAAATGGATGAATGCAATGGATGACCGTTTTACCAAAATACCAAATAATATCCAATAGATGTATAACCTGTACTTAGGTATTTAAGCTTTATATACTTAGTATATAGTTTGGTCCAGGTTTCTTCATCAACATTCGGAGATCCATTAAGTTCCATACAATGGCTCCGCGACAGCTCCAATTCAGTACTTAGGAACTAGCTTATACTTATAATAAATCAAAGGCAAGACCACTATTCCCAGAATATACTATTAAATGCGTATTTTATTTATCAATACTAAGCACTCTAGCTTATATGAATATAGCCTGATAATTGCCGTTGTGCGAGCATTATAGGTCCACAATACCAACAACATTATGACTTACCAAAAACTTATTATTAGTTTTAATAGGTATGAACAGCAATTGCCTTAAGGCAACTTAAATTCTTATTGATGAATTGTTAGTGTTGTAAAGCATGTGATTTAAGTGTTAATATCACAAATGTGGAGGGCTTCCAAAATGAAATAATGTTAGTTAACTGAGCCGTAGCTTATGAACTGTAGAAATAATCATTGGGCTACTTTTTCCGAAACAGTATCGAGAGGTTTGTCAGTAGTATTAGTTTTATCGCCTACAACTAAGGTAACATCACTGTGAATAATTAAAAGAAGAAGAGCATAGGCATATGTATTCAATTAAGTGTTAGTCAATAAGTGTTAGAGAGAAAAGTAACCGAATGGTGGAGCAAAGGATTAGTAGATTTAAGAAGACAGTAGACAGCATTAGGAGTGCTGGGAAAGTAGAAAAACCAATTGACATTAGGATAGTAAAGACTAGAGATAAAATTTTCAGATTAGTTACCCATATAAAGACGTAGGCAATTGTGCATGTATGTGTATGTGTGTTTTGGTGTGTGCAAGAATATTATTATGAGTAATATATTAGGCATTAACATACCTGGCATACGTTGAGTTGGCATTCTTAATCGAAAAACTATTCTGGCTTGGTAACACAAAACGTTGCACCCACTGTAAATAGGAAAAACATTAGTTAGATGAAGTTGTCTTCGATATATATGACATCTAAAGCTCTATAAAGTGCTTGCGAACAGTCACGTAAATTGATAAACTTGAGCATGATAACTATTGCCGCCGCATACAATTTATGATTGACTGGTCAAATAGTTAATGCTTTTAGTCACGAATTTTGATAAGTGTTTGCTGATTTTCAATATAACTTACCCGACTGTTCATCAGACGCTTGTTGCCCATGCAGGCGGCCATATGTATCACAAGATATATAACAAATAGAATATATAATACAGCAAATATGCCTACAACAAGAGAGAAGCATTAGTCACTCAAGTAAATAAGGGGGAATATTATAGACTTACAGACGAGCGCCAGCATGCCGCCTTCAATTTGCAGCGTTTCCACTTGCGCCACCACAAAATACAAATTAACGCCAATTACCACAATGGTTAGCAAAATGGAAACGATTTTGTTACCGCTGCAAAAAAAAACAGTGATTAAAAATGTAAGCTTATGATAAATTGGAGATATTCAATCTCTACTCACATTCCATTCACAAATTCACCCATGATGGCCGCACACGATGTAAACGCTATTGTGGGTATAGCTGCAAATGGCAGCTGCAGCGACATGACCGCATTAAGTATATCATTCATATTGGTTAGATCCTCCATTTTACTGAACATGGCCAGGCAGAAGGTGGGTATAATGGCAATGCAGCGCGTGACCAGCACACGACACCAGCGCGGCCATTGCAGATTGAGGAAACCCTCCATGGAGAACTGGCCCGCATAGGTGCCCGTCATGGTGGAGCTCTGGCCGGCAGCCAAAATGCCGACACCCCAAATGTACATGGCCGCGGCACCAAATGTGCAGCCCAGAAACAGTCCGCCCTTGTACAGGTCCGCATTGATAATGTCCGTCAGATTGTGATTGTCCGTAAACGACAGCTTGGCATCCTCGTACATGGACTTGTTGGCACACACATCCAGCTGTAAGATGGAAAGTTAGCCAACTGCAGAAAACATATGCTGCTACAGTTCACTCACCACATCCCGATTGGTCTTGCCATACATGCCATGCGCGAAGACCGCCACAACAAAGAGATTGATGATAAAGGAGACAAACAACGCAACGGAGGCCTCAATAAAGAAATAGAAATTCGCTTCGCTCACTTTCTTTGGCTGGCGACGATCCACGTCGCGTGACTGTTAGGCAAATAGAAAGAATTAATTGAGGATTCACTTTATTTTTTATCCAATTCTTACCTTGACCAAAGCAGAGTGCAAATAGAGATTGTGTGGCATGATAACGGCACCCACCACGCCCACTGCCTGGAGCAGCACATCCGAATTGCAATCGGTGCACCAAGGCACAAACATGCCTTCCATCACTTCAGCTTGATTGGGCGCGGAGACAATATACTGGAAATAAAAAATTAGGATTTACCAACAAAGTTTGAGAATCAAAGGACAAACAGGAAGAGAGATCAGACTCCGCTAGTATTGTGTGCATTTCTAAAATTCATGAGAATTAAATAGAAGGGCGATCTGCTTTGTGGGACATATTGAAGTGTAGCTAATGATGATTAAGACATTCTTTTATTATTAATTTATTTATTTGTTTTATGTTAAGCTGCCGTTCGTTGAGAAAATCAATAATAATTAATGTTCACAATAAATACAATATTTATTGATGGCTCTGGCGACCTTTCCATATTTCAATATTTATTTGTTGGCTGGCTCGAGGTCCGTGTTTGTTAAAACAAACAATGAAAAACAATTTTATTCAATTCTCTTCCGATATATTTCGGTTGCACATCGGCAAACCGTCTTCAGGGCACTAACACCAAGATACAAAAAACAATTAACAATTATAATACAATAAATTAAACATTATTTCGAACATTTTACATACATTATTTTACACGTCTGCGCTTTTTGACGTGGAGATTGTTACTGAGGTTGTTTGACTGTTTAAGAGGTGTCTGTACAAGTGAGCGCAATTTTCTGTGTCTGTCTTGTAGTTTAGTCGTTTGTAGGTTGGTGTGTTAATTATGTGTAGCATTTCCAATGTGTGTCGCTTGTTATAGTGTTGTTCTTGTTGTAAGATTGTTGTTTCATCAAAATTTGGTGTGTGGTTGCTTCTTATACAATGGGTCATAAGTGCTGTTTTCTGTATATTATTTTGATGTCTTAGTTTGAAG
The DNA here is from genome assembly GCF_030788295.1 of Drosophila virilis. Classification (NCBI taxonomy): domain Eukaryota; kingdom Metazoa; phylum Arthropoda; class Insecta; order Diptera; family Drosophilidae; genus Drosophila; species Drosophila virilis. The sequence goes on from NC_091544.1 coordinate 31,443,916, forward strand.
TCCGATTTATGTTGACTAATCCTTGTTTTTAGCTTCGATTTTGTTGTACCTATGTAGACACTATTGCACTTGTTGTTGTTATCCCCGCCACATGGTATTTGGTAAACGACGTTGCTTTTTTCGATCATCGGGATTTTCGACTTTATCTTGTTGAAGAATTTTTGTAATGTATTCGTCGGTTTGTGTGCTACTTTTATATCTTGTTTGTTATAACAGTCTGAGTTTGTGAGGCGTTCTGATAGTTCGCTCTCCCAATCAGCAAGAGAGATTTTCCTCTCTTGAAATACATCGCAGACGGTGAGGAGCTAGTGCAAACAATAAAAGAAAAGGAAACACAAGAGTCGGCGCGCACAAAATTCTCTTTGTTAGTCAAAGAGCATAAAACCAAGAACAACCAAAACAGTAGGGATCGAGCAATACTGGACACAGTGGAACAGACACGAAAATTACTGAAAGAAAATATAAATATTAAAATTCTATCGTCGGATAAGGGCAACAAAACCGTAGCAATGGATGAGGATGAATATAAAAATAAAATGACAAATATTTTAGACGACTTATGCGCGTATAGAACATTGAGACTAGATCCGACATCAAGACTACAGACAAAGAATAACACCTTCGTAGCACAATTATTCAAGATGGGTCTTATTTCAAAGGACGAAAGAAATAAGATGACTACAACAACAGCGGTACCTCCGAGGATATATGGACTACCAAAAATACACAAGGAAGGAACTCCACTGAGACCAATATGTTCTTCCATAGGATCTCCATCTTACGGGCTGTGCAAATATATAATACAAATATTAAAAAATCTGACAATGGACTCTAGGTACAACATCAAGAACGCGGTAGATTTTAAAGACAGAGTCAACAACTCCCAGATTAGAGAAGAGGAAACATTAGTATCTTTTGACGTAGTATCCTTATTTCCCAGCATACCAATAGAATTAGCACTTGACACAATAAGACAAAAATGGACCAAATTAGAAGAGCACACGAATATACCGAAACAACTATTTATGGACATAGTTAGATTTTGCATACAGGAAAACAGATATTTCAAATACGAAGACAAAATATACACACAACTTAAGGGAATGCCAATGGGATCACCGGCTTCCCCAGTAATCGCAGATATATTAATGGAGGAACTGTTGGACAAGATTACAGATAAATTAAAAATAAAACCAAGACTCTTGACCAAATATGTAGATGACCTTTTTGCCATAACGAACAAAATAGACGTGGAAAATATTCTAAAAGAATTGAATTCCTTCCACAAACAGATAAAATTTACAATGGAATTAGAAAAGGACGGGAAATTACCATTTTTAGACTCTATTGTAAGCAGAATGGACAACACACTCAAAATAAAGTGGTATAGGAAACCCATAGCCTCCGGACGAATACTCAACTTCAATTCAAACCACCCAAAGAGTATGATAATCAATACAGCACTAGGCTGTATGAATAGAATGATGAAAATATCGGACACAATATACCACAAAGAAATTGAACATGAAATCAAAGAACTTTTGACCAAAAATGACTTCCCCCCAAATATAATCAAAACATTATTAAAAAGACGACAAATCGAAAGAAAAAAGCCAACAGAACCTGCTAAAATATACAAATCACTAATATATGTACCACGACTATCAGAACGCCTCACAAACTCAGACTGTTATAACAAACAAGATATAAAAGTAGCACACAAACCGACGAATACATTACAAAAATTCTTCAACAAGATAAAGTCGAAAATCCCGATGATCGAAAAAAGCAACGTCGTTTACCAAATACCATGTGGCGGGGATAACAACAACAAGTGCAATAGTGTCTACATAGGTACAACAAAATCGAAGCTAAAAACAAGGATTAGTCAACATAAATCGGACTTCAAACTAAGACATCAAAATAATATACAGAAAACAGCACTTATGACCCATTGTATAAGAAGCAACCACACACCAAATTTTGATGAAACAACAATCTTACAACAAGAACAACACTATAACAAGCGACACACATTGGAAATGCTACACATAATTAACACACCAACCTACAAACGACTAAACTACAAGACAGACACAGAAAATTGCGCTCACTTGTACAGACACCTCTTAAACAGTCAAACAACCTCAGTAACAATCTCCACGTCAAAAAGCGCAGACGTGTAAAATAATGTATGTAAAATGTTCGAAATAATGTTTAATTTATTGTATTATAATTGTTAATTGTTTTTTGTATCTTGGTGTTAGTGCCCTGAAGACGGTTTGCCGATGTGCAACCGAAATATATCGGAAGAGAATTGAATAAAATTGTTTTTCATTGTTTGTTTTAACAAACACGGACCTCGAGCCAGCCAACAAATAAATATTGAAATAAATACAATATATAATAGGGAATTTTATTTTTAAGTCAGCTTATGACCTATTCATCCTCGTAAGAACTTGTTGTCTTTAACTAAAATAAAATTTTAAAATGCCAACAGTCAACAAAATATGATTGTTTAAGCAAATTTCCGTAGCCTGGCTTTTTTTGCATATGACTTTTTGATAAGGCCATAAGCAATAATCCCCTACTTATCACAATAAGTTATGGTCCATTTCCGGCACATTCATACCCACATAATCAAATACAAATAGTTGTCATTTCTCGAAAGAAACCACTCTCTAAAGTCATTTATCTAATCATTTAACGCCCAGACGGTCCAGTCATATTTGTTGAAAAACAATAGCTTACAGCAAACACAGCCTGCCTCTAAACAGATACACAAATAGTTTACTTATTATCAAGTAGCGGAACGAAATGGAAAAAAAATGTGTACCAGGAACGGCAATGGCAATGGGAATCGGAATGGGACGAGCTCTGCGAGTGCCGTAATTGAAAGATATAGACACAAAGTACGCCCCTGACAGACATGCACGTCAATTGACGAATGCAATTTAGCGACAATAGACACAAAAAAAGGCCATTAAAATGTATTCATATTAATGGGTAAAAAAATTTAACGACTGAAGCGCTGTGTCTAAGCACTTTATATACTTATTTGTATGCCTGACAGACAATTAATTTAGGAGCCTCTTATCAGGGGGATCTTTTTCGGGGTGATCACCCGAAACGGGAATGTTTTTATTATTGTTTTGTTTGCAGAAGCGCAGCTTACCTCATAGCCAAATGTGATAGCCATGACCGTGATGAGGAAACCAAATAGGAACTCCAGCTTTCGCAAACCATACTTATCCAGAAATAGGAACGTAAATGTATCAACAATCGTGATGAGGACGCCGCCCCATAAAGGCACACTGCAAGGGAAGAGGAGATTAACGAACAATTTATGATGTATATAGCTATTAGAACTCACACTTTATTGGATAGCAGATATATGGCAATGGCTGTGCCTATGACCTCCTGCATGTCCGAGCCAATGATGGCAATCTCTATCATGATCCAGAGTATCCAACGTGGCAAACGCTTGTACTGTCTATAGCACATCTCCGCCAGATGCAGGCCAGTGACAACGCCCAGCCTAAAGATAGTTTTAACATAATTTAAATATATATCAAGTATTAAGTTTATATTGTATGTGACACACTCACCTTGCAGCCAAGCGTTGCATTAGCAGGCCCAATATTGTGGCCCATAACAGTACCCAGAGTATTTTATATTTAGCTGCGGCGCCCGATTGCAGATCGGATTCAATATTGCCCGGATCTAGATACGCAATGGACATGAGAAAACCGGGGCCCGTGAAGGCCCACAACTTGCGAAAACTGAAACCGATCTGTGTGCGAACGGAGATAAGTTAATATGTAAAATTTATGATAAACTGCCCGACTAGCAGATGCCCTATACCCAGGGGAGAGGTAAACGTATTAAAAAAATTAAACATTCTTACTTTTTATTTAATACTTAAGTACCTCTATATCAAATTTGGTCGCTCTAGCTGTTATAATATCACAGTTATCACAGAGGCTACAAATTGATTTTGATCGATGACAATGAAATATGGAAATTATCGATACGCGCATAATATAGGATAGCCTTTAGTTTAAATTTAAAGAGCCAATCAACGGATCCATATAGCTCAAAATGCTAGATCTAAGGCTTTTCATGGGTACAGGGCTTGCATTTAGGATTTAGATACCTATATTTGAACTTACATTGGTCCGATCGTCGTCTGGTATGAGCACCTTCTCATCACTAAAATAGGCCTGTTTCGAGGGCTTCAGATATGTGTTCTCACTGAGCATCTGCTGATGCAACTGGGCGCTGTGTGCTGCGGCAGCGGCATTTCCATTGCTGCCACGCGTGCTGCCGGAGCCCGAGGCCTGATCGTCGCCAGCGGACGCGGCGCCGGGCTCTATTCTGTTGTGATAGCCCTCGTTTAGAGACATGCTGTAAGTGTGTTAAAGACACGATAATTAATGTATTAATTTAAATTAATTTAACACCTGTACGTGACAAACAGTTTAATTTCGGCTCGCAATCGGGCAGAAAATTACCAAATGCACCCAACTAAAATAAACTATTTTTTTCGTATTTATATTTGCAACTTTGCACGTGACGACTTCGCAGATAATTTTCCTATATTTATAATACACAATAATGCCTCACATGTTGTCTGACTTTTATTTAGCACAGGCAACAAAAAAATGTTGCCTAATTTAATTGTTTAGCTGGACTTTCCATTAAATTTGCACATCATCGCAATAGATTGAAATTCTATTGTGGAACGGAATTATCAAAATCTGAATAACAAACAAATATAAAATTAATAAAAGCCATAATTTCATTATTATCTGCATTACCAACACATGCCACAAATAACAATTATTATGAGCTAACAGAAATAGGTAATAACTCGGCACATAACAGAAAAGTAAAACTGTTTTAGTCGGGACTAGGCGACTCGTGGATGCCCTTTTTACTTAACTTACGCTCTAATAAGCTATGCTTGTGCTTTAATCAGCTTGGTTGAAAAAAAATCTATTTCAATTGTAGTCTGCAGATGCCCCGTAGGACTAAAGTATAGAGCCGTTTGTTCCTTCCAAAGCCTACAGGGTATATAAATTCGAATGAGCTGCCATCCATAATAACTTGCGGCAAACAAATGAAATAACAAAACAAACAAAATAATATTTCCCGGAACTCTAACTAAATATCTGGCGTGCAAGTACTTTGTCAACAGACGCTGAATTGCCTGCGATTGATAAGACTTAATATAACTCTACTCGTTGTTTGTTAGAGAAACGTTTAAAATTATATATATATACATATATATAGTAGTATTGTTATATATTCTACAATACATTGACTCTGCTTACAGCAGTCTTTCCCCCGAGTCTTAATCAATGTCACAATCTGAATTGATTTGATTTAAATAAATAATCGAATCAATGTTCTTAAATCTATTATTTATTAAACCAAATACAAAGTAAAGTTCCTGGGCTGAATTGAAAAGAAGTTTAAATCGAGGTACCACTGTATGCACATATGAAAACTAAAAGTGTTTTTTTTGTTTGTTTCGCATAATATAAGCAGCATTTGATTATAAAATAAAAATACAATTATAAATTGATAGGAATAGCGAGCGCAATCAGTAGATGAATTCGAGACTTGTTTTTATTGTTATAAAAAAGGAATTGCCTATAAACAAGAACCAATAAATAAATAACAGAACGAGTGAAATTCTGTTTTGGTGTCTTTCGCTCATTTGTACAGCTGTGCTTGAGACTATATAAGCAATTTTCGCATAAACAATAACAAAAGAAAAGAAAACATATGAACAAGTTAATAGCGGATATCGAGCACATCATTTAAGCTGTTGCACAAGTGCACAGGTGAATAACCTGTTGAAAATGCAAACATTTTATATTTTTTAAATTTGATTTGTTATTTTTGTTTTGTTTTTGTTTCTCTTTAGTTTATTTGAATGCTTTGCGATTTTTATGCTGGTTTGCCCTGCGGCTTTAACGCAAACGCGTCTCATCAAGCAGAGCTCTGCACATCTTGTGTATATATATATATATATATGTCTATAAGTAGGTGCCTTGGGCATGTATGGAGCTGGTTGGAAATACCCGACGTCTGGTTCACCTTGACAAAGCGTTGCGCTGCTTTCCACATCGCTTCATCGAGTCGCTGTGGAGCTCGGGCTATACGAATCGTCTAATTATGTTTGGCGCCTTTTAAAGGCCTCGCTAAACATGGAATTTTCATTTTATGGTAAATTGTGACAACTCCGAGTGTTAAGTTCTACGAAAGGCATGTCTTGCCGCAATTTAAAATAGACCAACTTGTGTATACAGCTGCCACATATTATTGTTAAACTTCGCTATAATTCTACTCGGAAGCATATCAGCTATTAAAAGTGTTGAAAAGACGCCCATAAAAAAGTGTTAAAAAGTCGCTCGTTTATAGCGATAACTGTTTTAACAAACATAGGCATATTTTTGTGGATATTTATAGCATAAGCTATGCCATAGACTTATCTTAACTTTACAGCTGCTTTGAACTAAGCGTTAATATTTTCATTAGCAAGAAAACTAAACTCTATCGATTTTAATTTAAAGTAATGGCAATGTTTTAAATATGTTTCCCTCATTTGATTTAAACACCTATTATTATTATTATTATTGTTGTGCATGTCTACAATATTTTCACATACTCTTTGATTAACATTTCTTTGTTCTTTAGGCCAAAATTAGAAAGCTTTCTTTCCATATTGCGTTGCCAAATTGTTGCTGTTTATATAAAAATAAAAAACAGAGGGAAATTTCTGCTATGTCAGCATCGTGCGCTCTTTAAACTGCGCAACTAAATGATATTTAGAAAAAATAAAAGTAATTTCATGAAATATCTAATAAAATCACAATTATTTTTAATTTTTAATTACAACTTTTGAACAAACAATATCGAGACGCAATTAAAAAATCAACTATTTACATAATATCGCTAATCATATTTAATTATGGATGATTATATATTGACAATTTCCTGCCGTACAGAACAATAAAGGCCAACAGGCTGAATTAAATCTTATTTCTTTTTTCTTTAATTCGCATATTCATGCATATTCCATAATAATTGCGTTATTTCAATTCAGCTGGGAATTTGCGTCCATTGTTCAGGTATGATATTTCAGATTGGGACACTGCTTATCAACAGCAATGGGCTGCATTATAAATTATTAAGCAATCTGGCAACTGCCCGCTACTACAGAGAACCAGACCGAAGCAATTACAATCGTTGTGACGAACATCAAATACCCTTGCCGTTAGACCAGACCAATTTGACTAGAAACACGCAGAAAGGGGCAAGGCTATATCGACTCAGCTTCTAATACTGAACAAAAATATAAATATATATATATGTATATGTGTAAATATGTATATGTATATGTATATATACTGCAGTCTCCCGTAATGCGTTATACATTTCGTCAGAAATTTATAATAGCCTCTGCAAGTGTATACTAGGCAATATTCTCTTCAACTAATTGACCATCTATCTCTCTCTGTCTCCCTCTCGCGTATAGCCGGTGTGCGTGTGTTGTAGCTCTCAGCATTAGCACTTTTTTTTTTGTTCGTTTTTGGCGCACCTGCCTGCGCACTCACACACAGGCACAAATAAAACACATGGCGGAAAGGTAACAAAAAATAAATGCAACCATAAGTCATTAGAATAGCAGAGTAAACCGTTAATTGCATATTGTTTAATGAAGTCTAGCACAATGTACAAAAAACAATTAACTTAAACGACACATACTTGCGACAGCTCGATGATTAGTAGGCGGCAGTAAAATTACAAAATAAACAATTACACGGCGTCGTTATAGATGAATATTTATGCAGTTGTTAATTTAACAAACACACACACACACACAGAAACACAATCTAACCGAACTAAATAAAAGTATATTGCGCTTAGTAGTAATGCATAGCCAAATGCACGAAATTGCTTTTGTTGGAACCAATTAGAAGTTCGGTGACGTTGACCGTTCGCTGCTCGGCTCAACTTTTGGAACGATTTGCCAGCGTCAGAGCTTCAGCAGCTTCTGCCACACGCTGCAATTGTTAATTTTGCGCGAGTTGTATTCAATCAATCGCACGCGCAACATCCGCGACGCGTTCAATTGTTTGTTTTTATTATTTTTGGCGTCTTTTTTTTTTGCTTTTCTTTTTTTTTCTTTAATTTATGTTGAGCAATATTGTGATTGTGATTGTGGCTTGTGCTTTAACGCACCCAGCTGCTTTCTTTTTCATTCGCACTCACGGCCAGACTATTTACACCAAAAAACAGCTGTTCACACGTAGACCAAATTCAACTCAATTAGGGATATGTACTATCGATGTATCGATACATCGTCTTCTGTTATTCAGTCCAGGCGAACAGCTGTGCGACTGTCGTGCTCGTCGTCGTCGTTGGACGTTGAGTGACTGCTAGTGCAAGCCGTTGCCGCAATATATATAATATATTCATAGTATATTGAAATTGAGCGTAGCTGCGCTCACGAACCGCACTGATAGCGTCTGTGAGAGAGCGAACCCGACATTTTTGATGGGGGATTTTCTGATAATGTCTTATGATTCGTTATGTTTGCTGAAGCACGCTCTCTCGAAAGGACAAAGGCAATCTGCATTGTCAAAGCCGCTTAACGTTCCAGCAACAATTCCATTACAATAAAAACCGCTATCAGTGAACTTTTCCCAGCTATCTCAATTGGCATAGGTTCGCGATTGTCTGCATGAGCACATCCAGGCCAAATTTATCTAGGTCTACAATCATTTTGACAGACAATTCGCATTGATAACTCGAACGTTTTTCGCTACACGCACACGTTATCATAATCCCCTATTAACATCTTGTCGGCAACAGCTCCCAATAATTTGTACCGACAATCTTCCGATACGATTGATACGATCCATATAAACCAAAATCCTGCTCAACCTAATTGATATATAATTGTATATATGCATATATATTGTGTCAGAGATAAGGGATTGATATATGCATGTATGGGCGACCAGATATGATGTAAAAGAACCCCCATAAAACATTGTCACATGTTTCTTTGTCAAGGCATGATTCATTCACTTTACAACTGATTAATACGAGAATGTGCCCACGCAAATGGAAAGTGTTTCAACATTTATTTTATGCCATTCCACATGTTATTCGAAACGAACGGTACAAGTCCATATATGACTGTACGCCTGACCTCCATTTTAAACTCTATACTCTTATAATTTCAATGGATAATGTCAGCTGGTATAATTATGTAATAATGAAAATTTCAATTTAATCAAGACCTATTTTATATAGTTACAAAGAAACTTTATTACGCTTTTCTTTATCAAAAGAACAGACTTTTTGTTGTCAGAGTGTCTTTAACAATCTTAATGAAAACATTTATAAACTATATATAAGTGAGCACACTTTTGACACATTTTGTTAAAAACATTTCAGACAATTCAAAACACATACAATTACAATTTGCACAAATAATTTTTTAAAAACTTTCTGCTAAGTATAAAAAAAGAGTATAAATAGTTTTGTTTTGGCATATTTTTTGAAAAATACGCACATAAAAATACAAAAGAATGTTAAATACAATTTTGTAAATCGATAATGAATGATATATATGATTATATATAAAAGAAAATGGAATATATTGCGTGCGGGGCATGAGAGAGCGTTGTAAAATGTAACAGAAATTAAAAAAGAAATTTACAGAAAATAATTTCAACAACAACGTCTCTTCGTTGCAAGTAGAAAACATTAATAAAGCATGCACGTTATATAAATATAAACGATGACTCAGTATTTTGATTTAACATGATTTCGCTGTTTAAGTAGTTATTGTATAATTTGATTTTGTTCTTGAAAATAATTTCAAATGAATGAATTCGCCTGCGCCAGCATTGCCAGCGATTAGGAGCTTTGATTGATAACTTGCACATAGTTGGCCGGAAAGAGGCCGTAGCGATTCTTGCACAGGCCACGCCACCAGCCGTCATCGATTTTCTCAATGTGTGTAACGACATCGTCGGGATCAAAGGATATTTCATCATCATCAGCTGCCTGGTAGTCGTATAATGCAATTGCATGTGTTCCGGTGTCCTCTAGATAGTCCGCCAAATTGTCCGAATTGGCATAGATGGCCTCTTCGGAAGCAGCCGCTGAACCATTTGCTGCTGGTGTGGGTGATGCAGCAGCTGGCATTGGCGACGCCGACTTGATCTCTGCCTGGTTTTGATAGAGCGGCTCTGACTCCGGCTGTGGTTCTGGTTGTGACTGCACTTGCACCTGCACCTGCGCCTGCGGCTCTGGTGCGGGCGTTTGCTCAACAACTGACACATGGGCTGGCGATTGAGGTTCGCTTGACGGTGGCGTTGCAACAGTGTCAATCTCTATTTGGGGCACCACATCCGGCGGTGGTGCACTGACTTTCGGCTCTGCTCCCACAATCTCTTTGGCCACAGCGGCTGGCGGTGCGGCGGGCTGCTCAACTACAGCCGGCTTAGCTGCTTCGACGGGCGCTGGCTCCTTGGGTATGACAATGGGCTCCTTGCGTGCTGGTGGTGTCTCTGTAACCGGCGACTGCATTTGATTAAATGCACTGATAGCATTGCCTATGCCACCGGAACGTCCAGTTTGTATGGCTGTTCGGCTGCCCTTTACGGGCGGCGTGCGCGCCTCCTCGGCAGATGGCAGCGGCGTATTCTCTACAATCGTTTGCTTGGCGGCTTCCTCGCGATCGCGTTTGTCTTTAGCTTCACGCAGACGCTTCTGCTCCTCGGAACGCTTGCGTGTCTCCTCCTCGGAGTTTTTGGCCAAATTCTCAAATTTGGCACGCAAATTTGACGGTTTGGCGCCTTCAATGATGGGCTTGACTTTGTGATCCACCTGACTGGCATGCTTTTGAGGCGCCTCAATGTGATCCCAGCCAACGGCTGACTTATCCTTGCGATCCTCCTGCACGCCAAACTTGCCGCCAAAGCCTTTAGAGTAATCTGCAAGAAACAAGGTTAAGTTAACTAACTATTAACACAATTGCTATTGGAGGCCAAGCTCACCCTTCTGCGACTCGTGTTTCTCCACCTTTTCGATGTGATCCCAGCCTAATGCTGACTTGTCCTTGCGATCTTCCTGTACGCCAAATTTACCGCCAAAGCCCTTAGAGTAGTCTACAAAGGTGTTTTTTTTTTAAATTAAACAAGACAATTGATGAGGTTTTTGCTACGACTTACCCTTTTGGGATTCGTGCTTTTCCACCTTTTCGATATGATCCCAGCCCAAGGCCGATTTATCCACGCGATTCGTTTGTACGCCGTATTTGCCGCCAAAGCCTTCGCTGTAATCAACCTGCGAGGCGTGCTTGTCCACTTTGCCCTGGTAATCATGTCCCACCGCCGATTTGTCCATGCGATCCTTCTCAACGCCAAATTTTCCACCGTAGCCGTAACCGGCATTTTGATCCTTTAACAATTGTTTTTTCATGTTTAAATCCGATTTTTCCGTCTCTTCGCGCAGCTTGTCCATGCTGATGTAGTTTGTTATTAAATATTTATAACGGTACGTTGACCTAAAAAGTGACTCACTCAATGGCTCCACCTCCATCGCGTCCGCTGCCATCAATTGTCTTGGAGCCCCAGCGCTGCTCTTGTTCACTGACATCGTTAACGAAGTCGGGATCCGTTTCCCAATCATCGTCCTCGGCTGCGCTTGTTGCTTGTATCTGATGGCCGGCAGTTGCTTTCCACATACTGGCTAATTCTTATCTGCATTCAACGTTGGCACCAAAGATAAAAAACAATGACAGGTTTTTTTTCCAAAGAAAAATGTTGATAGTGCAGGGAGGGGCTGGTTCCGTCGAGCTTTGAAATGGCACCCTTTGTGCACGTACTTACGGAGGTGAAATATTTCTCAAGTGAGCAGGATTTCGCAAAGATGCGAGCTAATTTTGTAACACTTAAATTTGAAGTCTTAGGCTTTAAACAATCAATTTAAATGCTATGCAGCTCCACAGTACACAAGAGTTATTGTTAATGAACCGGTCGAATAATCGAACTCGTGAAATCGATTTACTTTCGTTCTTGTGAACTGCATCATGCGTTGTATTTCCAGTGCTGTACAACGCTGGAATGCAAAGTGCGCGGTAACAGTTAATGTGTCCACGCATTTGAAATGTACTTTATTTGTCAAACATTACTATAGCTAGGCATAATTATAACATATTTTTATCTTTTGCCGATAAGACCTTTATCAGCATCACTCAGCTTCCATTCCAATGATTCATACATTGTTATTTTACGAACAAATGTGTGTGTGTGTGTAACATATGAGTGCGCAAGTTGAGATCAAAAATAACAAAAGCGACCGAACTTTGTAAGCCATACACATACACATACGCATACATATATGTGTGTAATATTGAGAGAGCTTTTCACAACGCAGTCATGAGACAATATCATGACGTAATTATATGACAATATACTCTCAATAGCTTAGTTTTACAGCCACCGGCTAGGACAGGGCTGCAGTGATGTAGTTCCGAAAATGAATATTTTTTTTACTGATCAACAATTGAGATTGCTTATTTTTAATTTCAAATTATACAAATGAATTTTTATTTTTTATTTTTGCATATTTAAGAATTAATCTTTTTATTTTTCCACAAAAAATAAGCAAAGCTCCTGAGCAAGAATACAAGTGCATATCTATAATCCATGAGCTTGCCAAACATAAGGCAACAGTTCCGCTCTTTGAATATTGCCAGAGGCCCTGCGAACGCCTCCACACCAACAACACCCATTAAGCTCTCTCTGTTACTCTCAGATCCGTTACGCCGGTTTTTGGGGCGCATATAAAACCCCATGACGAGCGCACAGCGGTTTCAGTATTTATTTCACATCGCTAAGAGTTCGCAACGCTTAACGTCTCCAAACTTTGTACGTATTGTGTGGGAATATCACTAGATAAATTTTTAGAATTCCTCTCTAGTTACTTTGTTTATTTTCGCTGTGTCTTTTGCATGTATGTATCTACACACACACACACACACACATATGCATATACAAATACGACACTCTCATGTCTGCTCAGATTAAAGTCAACAAGAAATTCAAGTGAAAAGTAAAAAGCAATCAAGAGTGCAAACAAAGTGAATAAATAGGTTTGTTTTTGGCATTATACAAATTTTTGGGCGCGGCAGAAAATGAACAGTTTTTATACGTGGCGCATATTAAACAATTGTTTTCTTTATTATAATACCAAAGACACACATACATACATACATGTATATTCTAGTACTATATTTGTATGTAATTTGGCACATTGTCTGATTTGGATTAAAGAAAAACTGCGCTGGCAAAGATGACATCATCAAAATGTTCAAATGAAGCTGCACAAAACTTTTAGCGGCGCGCTCTCAACGCGCTCTCTCTCTCTCTCTCCCTCTCTCTCTTTTTCTGCTCTCAATCGCAGACGCGTGCGACTTTTCCAGGCTATGTTTTTTTCAGTTGCCTTTGGATAAGCTCAAATTTATACACAGATATAACATACTAATGTATGTATATATCGACACTTGATGGATGTTTAACTGTCGAAATTTAATTGAATTTGTTTGCTCTCAGCCTCCATCTTTTTTGCAAGTATGAACTTAGTTTTCTGCTATCTTGAGTGCCAATCAACTCAATTGCTCAATAGCGAATCTGCTTTGGGTACAGTGAATACTGTGTACATGTGCTACTCGACCACATTCCATTAAAAGTAAATAGCTCGGTAAATGTACATATGTATATAATTGCATGCACATTATAAGGTGCGTCATCAAGGTTTATAACGAAGCTGTTAGTTGACTTCAACTTGCAAAATGTAACAAATTAAAAAGAGCAAAAAAAATAATAATAATCAAGGTACAGTCAGTCACTACAAGTTGAAATAAATAATTTTTTATTAGCTAAATGAAAAGTTTATTCACACATTTTTACCATGTCACGAGCTTTTGTAGTTTACTGCCACAAAAAAAAACCACAAGTCATATTACAAGCATAGGCTAAAGCTTCGCTTAACATTGCGGTTAACATATAACTTTCCAGAAAATCCAGTTTCTGTTTTACGCTCTGTTTAGACGCTCCGCCCAGCCGCCAATGTTTGACGTCACAGTTAAGCGCTCTTGAAAATCAGCTCATGCTCATTATGATTCATGATCAGCGTCTCAATTAGATGAGCTCTCGTTCTTATGAGTCCGACAGCTATTTATAAACAAATTATTAGTATTCAATCCATGCTATTGTTGACATATTTCTGGAAATGCCTTGCAGGCTCGTTGTTGTAGCGCATTCCAAAACAACTTTTCCAGCTCTTTCTTGCTGCGTGTTTCAAATTAGAATCAGAGAATCAGGCAAACAGACGATTCCGTGTGACGTATGTATGCGTGTGTGTGTAAATTATATGTGAACCGGTTCCAGTGCTAACTTTTGGAAGCACAAGCATTTTTTTTGTGTTTTTATAGCTAGCTCTTTTTGTTTATACATACATACATACATATGTACATATGTGGCGCTGTGCAGAGGCGTTGCTGTCGTGGTTTGGAACCGTGCCACGTCATTTTTTTGTTATTTGTTAGTTTCCAGTTTATTTTTTTTATTGACTTTCTAGGCCTGGTGCTGTATGTACATTTTTTTTAGCTGTAGGGTTTTGTGTTTGTGCAATTTATCATAGCAAAAGTTTGGACATATTGATATTTGTTATTTCCTAGGCTTAAAGCAAATTGAAAATAAGTAATACTTGTTGAAAACTGACAAAAGAACGAAAAAAACGCGAGCTATAAAACATATTTCTATATACTCTAACACAAATGAGCTCATCCGAAGTCCCAGTTGATTGTGTTCCAGAAAAAAACAACTTTATTACGCATACGCACCGCTGACTGCACCCACAAGTTTTCAGCTTATCAACTGACCCAAGCCCAAGCCTATTTTTGTTTTAAAACTTTCACTCGAACACCTTGCGGTGAACTCTATAAAAAAAAAACACAGCTGCAGGGCAAAAGGAAAAGTTTTGTTGTAGTTGTGTTGAGGCGCCACAAATACTACGCGGCGTATGCGTAATGGCCCAGACACGAAGCATGCCATGTTTACTTTTCATAGTTGATGATGTCATGCGGTCGGCAGGTTTCTGCATTCCCATAGCTATTTTATACGCCAACTATGTATAGCCTGACCTTGTCGTAGTCCAATTTACAAGCCTTCTTTTTGTAATCAACAGGCCTCTAATTTAGTCACTCGATCATTATGAATTATGTTTTTTCTTGTCTGCTTTGCATTTACAGATTTTAAACAACCAGCAAACAAGCTAAACAACAAGCAATCATGAGCTCCGCTGAGTACTATCCATTCAAGGTAAATAGCATATACATTTTAAAGGTTATCTTTCATCGCCAAATAGCCAATTATTGTTAATTAAACCATTAAGACTTTATCGATTTTCTGTCGAGTACTCAACTCGATTTGCAGTCTTATCTATTTAAAGCGTGCAGATAAGAAATGCTCAGGCAGAAATTAGTAATACGAGAATTTCCAAAAACAAAATCTATAACGATAAAGAAGGGCTATCTTCAGCATGCCGAAGTTTTCCATAGAACAATTTAATTTTCGACCCATATTGATAGGAATTTGCATTTATACAAGGAGCATAGTAAAGCCAATAAATGCCAAGTTTCGTCAAGATATCTTAATAAACAAAAATGTTTTTTATACAAGAACCTACTTTTCGACCGATCGTTCCTATGGCAGCTATATGATATAGTGGTCCGATGTAAATAAGATTTTGCTTAAATATAAAGAGCATAGTGGGACCTATTAATGCCGAGTTTGTTAAAGTTATCTAGAAAAACAAAAAAGTGTTCTATACAACAACTGTATTTTCGACTGATCGTTCCTATGGCAACTATTAGATATAGTTGTCCGATGTTAGGATTTTGTATATAAATGAGCAGCATAATAAAACTAAAAAATGCCGACTTTGATAAAGATATCTTGTTAAACAAAAAAGTTTTCCATACATTAACCTACGTTTCGATCGATCGTTCCTACGGCAGCTATATGATATGAACTTCGTACAACAGAAAGAAACACTTCTGTAAAGTGTTGTTTTATACTTTGAATAGCGCGAAACAAGAATCGAACTTAGGTTGAAAAAATATAATTTTTATTGCAACATTCATCATGTGTACGAGACCCTGGAAATGCTCATATGTATATATAATAGGGAAAAAAAACTGGCATGACGAATTTGGGAAGTTTACGTGTCGTACGTGAATATAAAACAATTCAGTGGCATTATTCACGAATATTCATGCATTCATTACGTATTCATTGCACTTGTCAGCAAATATTTATGCTCACGTTTACTCATTCGCATTTGCAGTGCACACCCACCGTTTACCCCGCGGATCCCTTTGATCCCGTCGAGGATGCGGCCATTCTGCGCAAGGCCATGAAGGGCTTTGGCACCGATGAGAAGGCCATCATTGAGATCCTTGCCCGTCGCGGCATTGTCCAGCGTCTGGAGATCGCCGAGGCATTCAAGACCGCCTACGGCAAGGATCTGATTTCGGAGCTGAAGTCCGAACTGGGCGGCAAATTCGAGGATGTGATTGTGGCGCTGATGACGCCGCTGCCGCAGTTCTATGCACAGGAGCTGCACGATGCCATCTCCGGTCTGGGCACCGATGAGGAGGCCATCATTGAGATACTGTGCACCTTGTCGAACTATGGCATCAAGACCATTGCCCAGTTCTACGAGCAGGGCTTCGGCAGGTCCCTGGAGTCGGACCTTAAAGGCGATACCAGTGGACACTTCAAGCGCCTGTGCGTCTCGCTGGTGCAGGGCAACCGGGATGAGAACCAGGGCGTCGATCAGGCGGCCGCCATTGCCGATGCCCAGGCGCTGCACGATGCCGGCGAGGGCCAATGGGGCACGGATGAGTCCACCTTCAATTCGATTCTGATCACGCGCTCGTATCAGCAGCTGCGTCAGATTTTCCTCGAATACGAGAATCTCTCCGGCAATGACATTGAGAAGGCCATCAAGCGTGAGTTCAGCGGCTCTGTGGAGAAGGGCTTCCTGGCCATCGGTGAGTCATGCCTAACGCCAATAAATGATTCATTCTATAATTCATATTGTTTATTCTCCAGTCAAGTGCTGCAAGTCCAAGATTGACTATTTCTCTGAGCGTCTGCACGATTCCATGGCCGGTCTTGGCACCAAGGACAAGACGCTGATACGCATTATTGTCAGCCGCTCCGAGATCGATCTGGGCGATATCAAGGAAGCATTCCAGAACAAGTACAACAAGAGCCTGGAATCGTGGATCAAGGTAAATATTCGTTTTATATATAATATTTGGGCAATAGCATGCTTAATACATTTGTGGTGTTGGGCACTGAGTATGCACTTAGAAATCTATGTCTATATAGTATAACTGTACTAAATCTAATTGTAATTAGGCACACATAGTTAATATATTCTCAGACAACCAGTTCGAGTTCCATATAATATTACATTCCATGACATACCCGCAAGCTGTTAACAGCTGTCGAAAAAAAAGCTTCTATCATTCAAAAGCACTCTGTTAATTGCATAGCCATCAATTAACAGAGCATGTACAGTTGCCGCAATTAATGTACTATTAGACCTTGTTCTTTATATGAAAACATTCTCCATCTCCATTAGTTTTTATCGGTTGTACACTCATGTTTGCTTATATACTTACTTCATTTGTGTGCTGCATAAAACATTAAAACTTGCCATATTCTATATTTTTAGGGCGATACATCTGGCGATTATAAGCGTGCCCTATTGGCTATTGTTGGATTCTAAAAAAGAAATCACATGCCCCAAACCAACAATACAAAAATTGTCACTGTCGTGTCTGTTCCAAGCCTTAAGCACACACATATTGTACAAAATTTGACTATCGAATAGTTAGACCACATATACATATATAAATCTTATATGTACCTATATATACATATATATATATATATATATACTATATGATCTACGAATGCAAATGTGGAACACAGACTTACGAGCAACGCAGTGCATTTAATGAGGCCTACAGTCGCATCACATGTTAATTAGTATACATAATTTTATGCACACTCATTGCACATAGTTTTATCTCAATTTTAACTATACCTTTATATATATATATATACATACATATGCCTTGCTATATCTGCAGCTTATGTTTTTTGTTTTTTATTATTTGTCTCGAGTCTCATTTGCAAAAAGTTCTAAGTTACAATATTGTTAAAAACAAACAAAACGCAACAATAAAAGCAAATAAAATCTAATTAATTAGGCGTCATTTTGTACTTTATACATTTGAATTGTATTTGCCGTTGCTGCTTCTTCTTCTTGTGTTTAACAGAAGCAGCGTTTTGCAATACTTTGTTGCTTGCCATGTTACTAACAGCGCGCTGTTAGCGCTTAACATAACACCTAACACTGGGCCAGCGGTTATTTTTCTTTAGCACCAAGCAACTAAAAAAAACAACAACAAAAATGTATACAAAATAACGCGTTTAATGCTCTGCTCTTTTTACGCTTCTCTCTTCAACGTGTTTACGCAATTTACAACACACACAAACACACAGGAGGATGCGAACACTGAAATTGGATATTTGCTTGTGACGGTCGTCGCTTACTAGAAGAGCTGCCGTGCGCCCAAGTATAAGAGTTGTAGGGTCTTATACAGCTGTGCAATAGAAATGCCAAAAATATGCATTTTCGAAGACAAGAGAAAGAACCTGAAATTATTAGTGTTGTGAAGTGCTTCAATTCCAATTGTAATTCTCATTAAAATGTTTTTTTCTTAAACGTATTTTTGAAAGGCAGCCTGTCTGTAATAGCGTCTAACGTTTATATTTCTCTGCAATGTGCAAAATTAATATTATTTTAACGTTTCTTTATATTTTGTATACATTTTATTTGTATATTATACATCTCTAGTGGTATTTTGTGCTTGTGCTATTAACAAATAAAAAAGTAAAAGCCAAAGGAACAAATTGCAAAATTCGCAGTTTTTAAACCAAACCCAAATTTTTTTCGTTTCATTTACAGGATGATATTTCCGGCGATTACAGCTACGTGCTGCAATGTTTGGCTTCATACTAAATTTAGTACATGATTTATCAAAATACATTTCATTATTTGTTGTATTCCTTTCTTTTAGCCAACTTTTAACTTAATATTAAAAATGTTGTTTTGAAAATTCCTAACTACTTGTCTTTTAAATGCTTTTGATTCTTTTGTCTGTGGCTGCGCTTAATTTTAAGTAAGAAAAAAAACCGTTGACCATTTGAAAATGTGCGAGGAAATACGTCCAGTTGCGTCAACTTTGAAATTGTGGGCGTAGCAGGCACGCCTATTTGGCCACACGCTCCTGGTAGGCGGCCCAGAGACGATCGCGATAGCTGGCCGCCGTCTTCTCCACATTTGAGGCCTGGAGAATGCCGCGTCCAACAACGCCAATATCGGCGCCACGCTCCTTGACCACATGCTCCGGCGTTTGATATTGCTGTCCCAGCTTATCGACGCCCTCATCGATTTTCACGCCCGGCGTTAGCTGTATCAGACCGGGAAAAGCAAAGCAATCGGCAGACTGACAGACGACACCAGCCACAAAGTCGACATCGCCGCCCTCGGTGGCAATCTTGTTGCTGTTCTCCTTGTACTTTTCATCGATCAGATTTCCGCTGGCGGACATTTCGGCCAGCAGAAAGACGCCACGCTCCTTGGCGGAATTAGCACCGCCGAGTGCCGCCTTCAGGCCCTGGACAATGCTGCGGCCGGGCAGCGTGTGCGCTGTCACCAAATCCGCCCAGTTGGCTATCTTATACAAGCCCTGGCCATACTGCAGCGATACCGTGTTTCCAATGTCCGCAAATTTGCGATCCTCCATAAGCAGGAAATTGTGTCGCGTGGCCAGCGCCTGAAGATTGACAATGAAACTCTCGCTGAAGTCCGACACAATGTCCACATGGGTTTTGAGCAGGCAAATGTAGGGACCGCACTTGTCGGCCATGTCCAGAATGGCATCCGCCTCGCTCAGATCGGCGGCCAGGCAGAGATTGGTTTGCTTCGTGGCCATCAAATTAAACAGCCGCTTGGCCACCGGACTCTTGGCCAAGTTGGCGCGACTCTCGTAGGTCAGTTTGGTGCGCGAAAAGTCGTTGGCTTCTGTCAAAACGAAAGAAATTTCAGATATGAACACATAAGTTATCAGCAAATGTTTTGTTGTATATACTTTAAGTAATTCACTTTTGTACACTATGCGACAAAAATAAATATAAGAGACAACAAGATAAGGGCCATAAACTAGAAGCAGACAGCAATTTATGCTTCTTCTACCCTGTCTCAGTTCTCAAAATATGTATTCTTTAATAACTTTGATGTTGATTAGGCGTTTCATATGAAACTCTCAGGCCAAAAAGATGGCATTCATATGTTTGCATATACCAGAAATCAGAAAAGTTGAACTAAAAGAATTGTAAACATTTTGGAGAGTGGAGAAGGGCAATCGAAAGGGGGGTTTCTTTTTACAGATCTGTGTATATGTAAAAACCTTCATACAAAATGCGATTCTTGGCACTTCTATCCTACGATATATGTTGATATGGGATAAAGGGATTGGATTATCGCTGCTTATCGATTTTTAGATATAGTGTGGGAGCCTTTTCTTATTTTTAAAATCAGACTTTTGATGATCTTCCAATTAAACTCTCTTTACTTCAATATATTTCGAATATCTTAAGAGTCTTCGTGGAAAAATACGATCGAAAAGGGAAACTTTGCCAACCGAAAGGTATATCAAGAATATATGTACATACATATTCTTTCACATTTCGTGAGAATATTAAAGTACGGATTTATGCAATATATGCGTCCATTTGAATTCAATCACCTGCTATTTGGAGTGCTAATAAAATTGGGTGCTATACTGAATCATATCTATGATAGAGTCGAGTGCAGGTCATATATTTTATATCTGATATGATTAACCATGTCGGACGCGGTCGAATTAAAGCAAATTAGACAATTTACGAGCTGGGACTAACAGCTGCATGGATAGATATACATATTATATAATTTTTATTGGAGCAGCTGGCAGGGTGGGAGGGGGGGGGGGAGCTGGCACTGTGCTGTGGTCGAAATTGGTTCTGGTTGTGGCCCGGATTTCATCTAAATTAACGCGCGCATATGTCAAGTTTATGTGATTGTCTGCCATATCTGGGATCACGATTCCACTTACCGGCCACGCTCTTATCGCCGCCAATAAACGAGCCATCGCTGTTTATCTGGACTGCTGCAATATACTTGGCTACCGCATCCACTGTGGCCTTCTCGATGTGCCCGGCCTCGTGCAGCGTGTTGAGCAGAAAGGAGAGCGTGAACAGGGAATGCATGCGCACGCCGTGCTTGGCTATGTTGGCGGCGCCGCCCTGTTCCCGATCGACGACGACAACGGCATCGGTGACCACAATGCCCTCGCTCTGCAGATCACGGACAGTGTCCAGTATGCTCGAACCGGAGGTGACCACATCCTCGACAATCAGACAGGTGTCGCCGGCCTGATAGATGCCCTCAATCAGCTTCTTGGTGCCATACGCCTTCGCCTCCTTGCGGCGCACCAGCATGGGCGTGTGCTGCTGCACCGAGACGATGGTCGCCAGCGGCAGCGCGGTGTACGGCACGCCGCAGACGTGCTTGGAGCTCAGCTGCAGATCTTTAATGTGCGCCACCAGCAGATCGGAAACGGTTTGCTTTGATAGTCATAAGAAAAACAGCTGTCAAATGATTGATTTTAAATAGTATTATACCACCTACCATCACATCTGGATAGCTAACTATAACGCGCAGATCGAAGTAAACCGGAGAATTAATGCCGACCTTCATTTTGTAATCGCCAAATTTGAATGCATTGATTTGAAACAATTTGACCGCTAACGCTTTCATCTCATCCGTGTTCTTGGCCACCATTTTGCTGCGTTTCTTTCAAATAATTTAACCTAGACTTAAATCAACACGACCACGTTTATTCCACACGTGTGAAGTTGGCCTGATTCAAAGAAAACACGTCCGGCTGCCGCAAAGTATCAACAAACATTAAACACAAGTGTTGCAGGGCGTCGAGCATATGAGCGCCCCGCTCAAATGGGACTGTTAAATATACTAGACTGTTAACTTAACATTGTTGAATTTTGATACTGACTTTGGTGTACATTTTTATTGGTAAATACAAGTTTTGTGCGTGCAATTAGAAAACTTTTAGCACCCATTCCAGTGCAATGGCAATGCATACACTACATTACAATAGAAAGATTGGTGACATAAATCATTCATTTCAACGCAACTTTATATGAAAAACATTCTTAAAACCTGGCTGTCAAACCCGGCTGTATTATAAAAAAAAAAAAGATTCAATAAAGCTGAGATTAATTTAAGACTTGATAAATTAGCCGCAAATCGTTATCTTATGCCGTTTTTGTGGTAACGTGCTTTACAGCGCTTATCGATATTAAGTTTACATAAATCGATTAATATTTTGAATGAATATGGCGGCAGCAGAAGTTAAACTACTTGTTGCATGCAAGGGTATCGAAGGGAAATAGACCGTGGAAAGTGGGAATTTTCAGAGCTCAATGGCTAAAAAAGCGATCGCACCAGTGGGAAATTTTATAAGTATCGAATCAAGTTTCAAAATATAAAGCAATACCCTTACAAATTTGAAGCACATTAACAATAATACGAAGCTTGTTTTAGGTGATTATAATTTATTAGAATTTTTATTGACTTAAATTATACATATATATATATATGTATATATATATATATATATATATAAATAAAATATTATTCAAGTACAAAGTTATATATACTCATTATTATTATTTAATTCAAGTAAATATAATTCAAAGTGTGTGTTTTGTGTGTCTGTGTGTATTTTCTCTTGCTATTTATTAGGTAAGTACAATTTACTGTATCCTTGCTCTCCCATTGCCGTACAACAGCAGATTTTCCAACTTAGTTTTCTTTTAAAGTCAAGTATATCGGATGCTTTAAATAATTTCATTTTTTTTTTTTTTGGATCACAAAACAGTAAATGTCTTAAACGAGTCGAAAATTGTTATTGAATTAAACATAGTTAAAACAAATTTTAAGTTGTGTAATTATAAAAATATTGTAGCTGCTGCTGGTAACTTGTTATTCTCTCTAATTTTGTATATTTTGTTTTTTTTTTTTTTTAATTTGTTTTGTTTTTTAATTTATTTTTAGCTCGAAAGTATGCCTAACCTTAAACCAATGTCGTCTCCAAGCCACGCGCGCACATTTTCGCTTTGTTTTTAATTAATTTTGTTTTTTGTTCTCGTCGTCCACATCCTTGTCCATAACACTCGCCATTTTGTTTTTAAACGCTACGTTGCCTTAACTTCAGTCCTTTCGCAGAAAACCTAACCTTAAAATGTATTAAGCTTTGTTCATTTCATTTGCTCTCTTCTCAACATCATTCGTATTCGTTTTTGTTTTTGTTTTTCTTTTTGTTTTTGTTTACATTTTCAATACATTTGCTGCCGACACTAAACATAGTACAATACAAATACTTTTATTTTCTCTTTTTTTTTTCGTGTTTAGGGTATATATAAAAAGGGGTTTACATAATATAATTTGCCAGCCTGCCTGCCGCCTGCTTTACTGTACTTCTAACTACAATTCTAACCTCATCTTTGGCCGCACACTTCCGCTCATATTCCACATTCTCCACATTCTGCACATTCTCGTTCCGTTAGTTTGTAAATATGTAAATTGTAATACATTTCATTTAAATTCACTAAGAGTTGCACGGACTGTGTGTAATTGTGTGTCTGTCTGTGTGTGTGTGTGTTTTTTTTTTTAATTATTTAAATCATTTTTGTTGTTTTCCTGCTTTTTTTATACCTTCGCTAAACCAATTTAGTTTTCGTTTTCTTTTAATATTTGGAAAAATATGTTTTGTTTATAAGTTCGTTTTGTTTATGTTTTCTTTGCTGTTTTATGCTTTTTTTGTTTTCTTTATCAAATGCCAAAAATTTGTGCAAATTTCTAATGAATTTTTGAATTTTTTTGTTTTCGCTTTTGTTTTTGCTTTACACTAAAATATTTAACTTTAAAATGTATCATTTTAGTTTAAGTTTTTTTTTTTTCGTTTTTTCGTTTTTTTTTGTATTTAGTTTCATTTAAAATATTGCATTTTTACTTTATATTTTTTGTTTTTAGTTTACATTTTTTTTTTTTTTTGTTTTGTTTGTTTGGAGGCTTCATCCCTGAGTGATTTAATTTCCTTTGTTTGTCATTTATTGCAATTTCTTTTTGTTGAAGTTTATAAACTTATTGTTTTATAATGTCTTATTTGTGATTTATAAGAGTATGCAAAAACGGAACCAAAACAATTGCGAATTAGATAAGTTTGCGTGGGCTTTGAAGGTTGCTTATTTGTTTATGGGCTCTGCGACTCGTTTCGTTTAGTTCTTGTCTATATGAGATTGAGACATTTATCCTTTGAATGGAGGGAGGGGGCAAACTACGTAAATCTTAGCCAAAAATGTGCTATATACTATTAAGTAGTAACTGTACTTAAGCTTGTTTTGTTTTCGGTTTTTATTTTTCTGGCTATTTGTTATATGTAACTTTTGGCTAATACATTTTGTTGGCTTATTGTGGTTGCTGTTCTGTTTGTATTTGTAATTAGTATTTGTACTTTACTGCAAGTATTTGAATTTATTTTCTGTACTCAAAGCAACGCACAAAGCCACAAAACGGAAAATTCCCAACGAGAATTTCCCATTTCCCCTTAAGCTGCTGCGCAATCTTCAATCACGTACACATTATTATATAATAATATATATGTATATATGAATATGCCTGGAACATAATTAGCATATACATATACAGCATAAAATAGTTAGTACATTGATTACTACACAAAATATGACACTACATCAATTGGGTATGCAAAATAAAAAAAAAATAACCAAAATACGTATGCTTAACAAAATACTGGGAATTATATTCAAATGCTGCGATGAGCAACAAGTTTCATGTGCGTAACTGGTTCTTCGAAAAACTCTTCGAAATGCGTATAAGAGCGCACTAATGCAAATTTAGCTATTTTGTAGCCATATCAGTAAGCTAATTCAGCTAGACTTTTCTATAGCTATTTTTACACGGGCTTCAGCTACTTTTTTGTAGCGGCAGTTGGCAACACTGGTTGAGAGCAGTGCCTCAGATTCCAATTGCTCTTTAAATATAAGATAAGTTTCTTATAAGAGAAACTTGTTGCCCAAGGCGCATTTTTTTTGTTTTGCCTCATTTCAGAAAACTAATTAGAATTGAATGTGAAAAGAAAGAAAAACCGAAATACCGCATTACAACTATTTGGTTTTAGATTCTTTGCTTTTTGTTTTTAATGTATATTAGTTTGAAGCATTCCGTATAACTATATGTAAATATGCTGGTACCACATATGATAAAATGTATATTGGTATTGTTTAGATCTTTACATTAATCTCGTTAATCTCAAAAAATGCTATGTATTTGAACAGTTAATTACGTTTTCACTTGCACGAAGTGTTTGCACTTTATTTCGGTTATTGTTTTATGCCTTTCATTCACTTTGTTTTACATTTTCTTTAACTTTCTTTTTTTCTTCATTTTTTTTTTTTGTTTTTTTTTTTTTTTTGGTATAAGTTGATTTTCTCTTCTTTTGTATTTATATAAAAAATATTCATTTATTGAGTTTCTTTTGCAGTTATTGTTTTTGGTTAGCTGTTGTCTATTTTGTATATTGTTTTAGAGCGGTATTTTTCTTTCTTTCTTTCTTTCATTTTGGATCGATTATATCATATGGGTTGTATATATATATTTGTGGTTATGTTTTTGTTTTTATTCTTTTGGTAAGCATGGTAGGTTGGCTATAGCTATAGAGTATACTTGTATGTTAATATGGTGTATTGTAATCGGTCTGATTCTCTTAAATGGATAGTTAGTTTGATTTAAACGACGACTGGAAGTTGGGCCTGCAAAGATGCGAGCTTGTATTGCATTCGACTGTTTAGTGTTTGCTTCACTTTGAACATTAAGTTTAAAAATTCTTAAAAATACATGACATTCGCGTTTCGTAATTGTTGAAATAAAGTATAAGACTAGAAATATATAATTATGCATATATATATATATATACCGTTACAATTCGACTTAATTAATATGCGCATCAAATGAATTCTTTTTTGTAATTTTTCAAAACTTATTCTAAGTACATTTATTTAAGTTGTTGCGAAATATGCCAAAAACCAAAAACAAAAACAAAAACAAAAAGAAAATTCAATTAAAAATGGTGTTCAAAGAAAATTGCACATAAATTTGTATTCCATTAAAAATTATTCGCTTACAATTAAAAGCTTTCTTTTTTTTTTTTAAGTTTATGCAGCAAAGATCACAGATCCTCATAAAGAAATGAAAGCCAACTATGCGCATATTTTAAATTTAAAAATCCAACTCGAAATTCCTTTCGCTTCCCTTTTCCACCATTTTTTTGTTTTGTTTTGTTTGTACATTAAATTGCTAAACTTTGCTTAACTGTTTTTGTGCGAAAACTTGAACTGAAAGAACCAAAGCTAAAGAACTGAAAGGGTCTTAAACAAAATTCAACTAATACTTGCATTTTGTAGTATAACTTCTTGTTTGTTTTTTTTTTTTTTGAGAGGGTTATTGGATTTGGGTGACGCTCAGCAGGACCTTCGGTAAACTCCAAACACATTTCAAAAGCAGCTCAGCTTTTGCCAAACAAAAATGCACAATTTGCGGCTTCAATTTGTTTAGCAACAACTTAGCCGCCTTTTGGGGCCTGAAATGTATTTGTGAATTTACCAAAAGTCCTTGTACGAACCTCAGGAACCGTGTAGCGCATTATTCTGCGCATTGTTCCCGGCGCTGCCATTCACGTTCTGGGCTGAGACCTCCGACTTGACGCGACGCGCAATATGCGAACGCGTGTGTTTACGCAAGTGATCCTTGCGATAGAAACCTGAATTAAAAGAAAGCATACGATTAGTATTAGCAGGTAATTCAGAAACGTTATTCCATATTCAAGCCACGAATTCTCTAGCGGAATGTGCAAATGTTTAAGGATGAAGCACAAAGCAGAAACACGCAAATCAAACGTTTGTGGAAAAGAAGAGAGGGAAAGGATAGACAAATGAGTGCGAAAATGATCAAAAAGCAGAGCAAAAGGGAACTGAAATAATGTTTTTATAAATTGAAAGAAGAAACATGCGAAATAAGGAGTAAAGGAGACGAGAGAGAGCGACTGAGAGAGTGAAACAGAGAGATAGCTGTAGCGAGTCATAGAGCGAAAAAGTGAGAGAGGGAGATGGAAATGGACGGTAGAGGGAGAGATAGAGAGAGAGAGAGCGAAATACCTTGCTTTAAAGAAAGCAAAAAAGTAAAAGACCACAAAACGTTTAAGAATGGCGCACAAAAAGGAATATAGCTAAGCTAATGCTCGCGAGAGAGTGCAGCGCATGTGCGAGTGCATGGGAGTAACTGCATATACTCTTATATTTAAGGTTGCAGACTCTTTGACTTATACGCTCACCTTTGCCGCACTCAATGCAGACGTGCTTCTTTTCGCCCGAGTGTATGACAATGTGCAAGGTGAGCTGTTCCTTGCGCTTGAAGGACTTCATGCAGATCTGTTGAGAGATAGAGAATTGATTAAATTTCTGGCATTGATGGGACAAATCAGGCCGAGACTCACATTGCACACATGCGGCCTGTCCGGTATGTGGGATAGCTTGTGCCTGGTCAAGTGATCCTTGCGCTTGAGCGCCGCATTGCAGATATCGCAGACGAAGCGCCGCTCGACGGCATGCGAGATGACATGCTGCTCGATCAGGCTACGGTCCGGATAGGCCATCTGGCATTCGGGGCAACAGTAGAGCGTGGAGCCGTCCAACGCTTTCGTTTCACGTATTTCGCCGGGCTTGGGACGCGGCTTCTTCTCCTTTGGCGGTTTCTTCTTTTTGGTCTTCTTGCCGGTGGTGGTGGTGCCACCTGTGGCATTTGTGGTGCCCACCGCCGCGGTGCTCGAGACGGCGGCCCCGTTACTAACCGCACCATTCGCATTGCCATTGACCCCGTTGCTGGCGCCGCCATTGGCCAGCGCAGAGCCGTTTGCGTCCGTCATGCTGGTCATGTGGCCGCCGTGATCCATGCCCACCAGGCCGCCATTGTGATGGCCGCCGCCGTTGGCGCCATTATTGCTGGGCGTTAGTGCCACGCCACCCAGCGCCAAGCTGGCCAAATTGGTGCCATTCTTGAGGACATCGCCCGTGGACTCCTTCTTTATTGTTTCCGAATACTTGAGGAAGTGCTGTATGGAGATTGGCAGTGTTGCGGATAGCAAATGCGATGAATAGTCGACCGTGTTGGCCGTATTGGCCAGCGTTTGCCACGACTGATTGACATTCTGTAAGATTTGCTGATTGAGCACTGTGAAAGAGGACGAAGAGACATGTGAGTATTATATGAACACTATGGCTAGCCGGGGTGTGGGGTATTCTAGCGAGGTCTCTTTAGACTGTACCTATTGCAAACTATTTCAAGGCACTCGCCTAGTTGTAAAGCTAAGATCCTGTTAAGGAGACCAACTCAGCAATTATGATCTTTATAAAGCTCCTAGACAAATGGACAAGTTAATCAAATGGATTGGATTATAAAATATATTCACGACAATCGCCTGTAAATTGTGTTCAGATAATATCCGAAGATATTTATCTAAAGGGGCATCTAATCTTTGGTACACACAAAGATAACAGCATTTTCTTGTGGTCCTCGCTCTGCTTTTGATGATGATGCTGATGGACACACCCAGGACACAAATCCGAATTCCCACACCACACAACTCTCCCCCCACACCCCTTGAACATGACCTTACAGTAGAGCGTTTGTACTAAATATATGTCCACGCCCACCTCAGCTCCTTCAGTTCATGCATTATCTAATAGCTTCCTGGATAATTTTCTTGCCGAAAGAAAAGCAAGGCAGAAGAAAAAAAAACCTACCCCAACAACAAAAAGCTTTGGCTTGGCAACACACACACGCACACACTCACAACCCGTGTGTGCGTCTGTGTGAATAGGCTCAGTTCTATTTTCTTGAAAATCCCAGGCTGCCCCCTCTACACCCCTTCGCAGACCACCTACAGTTACTGCCGCCAAGGACACATGACATGCCGCATCCCTAACCCACTCTCTGTGCAGCAGCTCCTCCACCCCCACCTCCCCCACCTTTCCCCCCTGCTTCCCCGGGGGCAAGGGCTCAAGTTTTCAGGCTGCTCTTTTAAAGTTAATACGCCCACGTGGAAAATATGTGTGTGTGTGTGTGTGTGTGTGTGCGTGTGTGTGGAAAAGTTTGTGCTCGACAACAAGTAAACAGAAATTTTGAAAACTTGTTAATAGGAAATACACACACACACACACACACCATCAAGCACAGAGGGTTCATAAATTGCTGGCAGATAAAAGTTGTTGGCCGCTCCAAAAAGTATGCTACAAATTCGTAATCCAGACAGGGCGCAACATTTTCCTCCTTTTTTTTATATATATATATATAAATAACATCTGAGCCGAAGCGGACCGAGTGCGGGCCAGCGGGGCAGGGGCAGGGCGCGCACAACGAATAATGCGCGTCCTTGAAATTACATGCCATATAAGAGATAGCTGCCCAAAAAAAAATACAAAAAAAAAAAACGACGAGACCCAAAAAAATAAAAAGGAAAAACAAAGAAAGTGTAGCCTTCCCTTCCCTCCACCCTCTACCGTCAAATATAAACCCCTGCCGCTTGCGTCGCCGACTCACCTTCTTCCCGGTCACGTTCAATTTTTGGATGGATTTTACCCTTATGATCCGCTGCAGCGGCCGCATTCAGAAAGTTCAGATCACTCTGCGGCTGCGAGTATGGTATGGATATATTTTGACCATATTGCATATTATTGGCCGCCGAAACTGTAAAAATAGAAGAGAGAGAGAGAGGGTGAGTGAATTATTAGCAATTGATAAAGTTAAAGAAAAAAGACACATTTTTTGTGAGGTTAGGTCATATTTACACATGCTCGAAATTGCGCTAGAATCACAGCCTTATATGGTTACTTTATAGATATTTTAAGTTTTATATATTTTCTATCAATTTTATTTAATATATATTGTATATTTTATGTGTATAGCTTGTGTTTAAATTTGTTTAACTCGAGGCCGCCGCAAGCGAGCTCCAGCGCACAACGACTAACTACAACTGACTGGGACCTGCGTCTGACTGAGCAGCAGCAGCAGCAGCAGCTACAGCTGGCAGCGGCGACGGCGACGGCGACACACACACAAACAAACAAACACAATAACGCACACAACGAACGAGGATCGGGTGCCGGCTAAAAGCGGGCGGCTGTTCGTTTCAAGGCACGACGCCTGACAATGTCCCAGTGCCGCACGACTTATACTTCGTGTGTTTATGTGTGTGTGTCTGTGTTCTTATACATATACATGAAGCTACTGCCTGTATGTATGTGTGTCTTTGTAGGCAGCCACACTTTGTTAGTAGTTGGCAACACTGGCTGCTGACGGCTGACATGCGTAGGTTGTTGTAGTTGTTGCAGCCGTTACTTTTAGGCGGCTGTGGGCATGTCTGCCTGCCTGGTTGCCTGTTTGCCCGCCTGTCCCTGCCTGCTTGCCTGTCGTCGCGCTGCCAAGGCCAAATTTTGCACCCACACACACACGCACACACACACACACACACACACACACACACAAGCGCACTGAGCGAGAGAGCACACGTGCTAGCCACGCATACATAGGAAAAAGGAAATTAAAATTGAAAATGCCGGCCCTACCGATGCGCCTCAAATGTATGCTACACACACACACACACACACACACACGCAGCACACAGCGTGTATGTGTGTACGCGTATTTTTCGGCATTGCCTTTTGCGCCAGCATTTTGCCGGGCGCTCGTTTTTATTAATAAATATTTTCTGGCTGTTGCCAATTGGCCCGGTTTTTTGTTAGTATTTTTCTTTGTATTTGCTTCCTTTTTCCTGATGAAATGATTATGTACACACTGGTTGGGCGAGTGGAAGACAAGAGCAACAGCGGCATCAAGTTATGCAGCATGGTATGCAGCCACACAAAAAAGGTTACAAATTTAATAATAATAAAAAGAAAAGCCGAAACATTTAAAAGCATTACATATACATGTGGGTGTGCGACTATGTGATTATGCCTGTTGTTGAGTGTGTGTGTGTGTGTGTGTGTGTGTGTGTGTGTGTGTGTGTGTGTATGCGTGGCAACTGACTGTCAGTCCCTCGAATAAATTAACTTGTGACCTTGCATTATAATTTAACATATTTCTTATGCTTTAATGCCCACTGCGAGAGTTGCCACAGTAGCATAATATACTCTAGCATACTTTTGGGGCAAACGAATTTAATGCGCTAACCTCAATTAGGCTGGTCATATGTGTGCAGACGGATGTGTCCGTGGGTAAAGGGGAACAGAGAGAGAGCGCGAGAGAGAGGGAGAGAGAAAGATTGCCCTGCGTGGGTAAATAAAGCAAACAGGCTAATGGGATCTAATAAAGGAAAGTAGTCCGCATGGAGGATTAAGCTGAAACAATTGACCAGCGAGCCGTAAAAGGCACCAAAAGACATCTTTCGTAAACAGACTCGTAAATGAAATTATTCCAAGAACCAGTGTATGCTTAAAAGCAACATTTTGTTTAATTAAATATACTAATTATGATTAATTGAGTATTTTAAGAATGTGAAAACCAGCACAAGCCATCGAAATTGCATTTAAGCATTCGAAAGTTAAGATACAAATTTTACACATAAACCTAAAAAACAATTTGTAGTCAGTGTTGAAAAGTTTTCGAAACACGCTTGAAATGGTGGAATGTGTATGTTTCATTTCCATTTATTGCAAAAGCTTTCTACAAATTTTTGGGCTTTTAAATTTCGAAAAATTATTTAAACATAGTAGGGCCCCTAGGGGCAGACAAATATTGAATCAAAAGCTTGTCTAACTATGAATAGAAAACAAACTAATAATTGTTATATGTACTTCAGCCAACCTTTTCTTGAGAAACTAGTCAAAAAGTTTAGGTTGAGTCTACATGCTTACGCACGAAAAATCGATTGATATATAAGGCCCAAAAATCTCGACATAGAGCGACGAGGACTGCTGCCCAACCCTCTACCATGCGGGGACAGACGTGAAAAATAAAGGCTGAGATAATCAAATATTATCCGAGCAATTAAATTGCCCCCCCCCCCCTGTCGCTTACTAAAGTCGATGGATAAACAATGAAAGCAGTTAGACAAATGCAAGACTTATGTAGCCGTAATTAATCAAGTGAATAAACTGAGCGCACAGAGTAAGCGGCAGGCCCCAAAAAGTAGACAACGAAAAGTGACATAAAAAAAAACCAACTGCCCATAAAAATGACAAACAAGAAACAACAAAAAAAAAATAACACACACAAGCTGACAAAACAAAAATGAAACGGAACATGGAACGGGTATACGAAATGTCAGACAGAAGAGGAGCAGAATTGATAGACGCACGGAAATACTGGGCTAAGCCTGTGTGGAAACGAGCAACGGACTACGTCGAGCCACCGACGACAACAAAGCTGAAAACATGCGCTCCATTTTCCATCAACGTACCCGGCATTCTCGTTGTAACATTTCACTTTTCACTTCACTTTCACATGGGCCACACGACAACGTCGACAACGACCAGCAGCAGCACCAGCAGCAGCAGAGGCAGCGGCAGGACGAGCTCAAGAACGGATGAGTAAGAGAAACGGCAAACGAAATGACAGATTGTTGTTGTTGCTGCTGCCTAGCAACGAGTTAAAGTCGGTGAAAACTGAAACACGGCCAAGCGAGAGTGAGAGCGCGCCCAACTTCAAATGAGCGTGTGTGGAGAGAGTGAGAGAATGAGCGCGCGCGCCTGTGTGTGTCAGTGTTTTTGTGTATGTGAGAGGAGAGTATGTTTGTTGGGCGCACGCTCTCCAATACCACAATATGGCGGCGGCTGGCTTAGGTTTGAGTGGCACAGCCAAAGTGGAACAAAATGGAAAGGAATTCGCTGGGTTTGGGGAACGTTATGGAAAAACATGGCGCTACGCTCTGCATGCCTACTTTTAAGTGTGTTTATAGTGCCGGCACACACAGTGAAAGCGGTGAGAGAGAGAGAGAGAGAGAGAGAGAGTGAGAGCGCGCGCGCAACGGAAACATATATAAATATAAAAATACATGTATATATGTGTACATAGAGTAGAAAAGAGAGTGAGAGAGCGAAAAGCGAGGTTAGCAAAAACTGCAACCCCTATTAGAGTTGGGGGTTTTAACGCCCGCTGCTCGTGGTTTGGGCGTGTGTAGCGCGACGCGGCGCCAGTCGCCAGAGTTTGAGTCATCAGCGACAGCAGCAACAACAACAAAAACAACAACAATAAACCAATCCAGCCACGATAGAGTTGCCAGAATCAGCTTTAAGCCTTAAAGTTGCCATATGATAGGAAAAAGCTTCATTTGGCTTTATTGTTTTACACTTGCCTGCTTTTTTTTTTGAAGGGCTTAAGGGCAAAGTTTCAGGAGGGGACGGGGTGTCTAACTCAATTACATGCATGCCCAAAGCGCTATATATCAACTCTGTCTCTGCACACACACACACACACACACACACAGACACAGAGACAGACACACATGTATATACAGTGAAGACTCTATTAACGGACATTTCTCTTAGGCGTCAAAGTTTTTCCAAAGTTTTTCTTAACTTTTTGAATATTGCTGGCATTTGTCCTAATTTGTTGTACAAGTCTCCCTGGTTCGAAGAAATGATTGAAATGCAAAAATGTGGTTTGGTTTTTTTTTTGGCCCAGAGTTCAGCTAATTGCTATTAACATATATAGGGATATATAAAGCATTAACGGACGTACGTGTCTGTTCAAATGGGCTTTCACTGTATTTACTTATATGTACACCTAGCCTGACAGACTTATAAGCACGCGCATTTTTAGTGTTGCATAGCGTCAGGCTTTCGTGGGGGTGTAAACCCAGCCAACACACACACTCGCACTCACACTCCCACTCACACTCCCTCACGCACACACACACACACACAGTCTTTTATGTACACATAGAAATATGTACATGAGTGCAAATAATTTATGGGGGGTTGGGCGCGCCCAAGCGACCCTCTTGCCAAACCGCAATATTATCACATACATACGCCTCGCTGGTCATCTGCATGGCATATAGTATTCCCGACGCGTCAATCGGATCGTGTTAATATACAGATCGTGCTATGATTAAATGCGAGCCTTAACTAGGCACATGGCTAATTTTAAGCACCCCAACCCCTAGCGGGCGCTCTCCCACTCTCCCAGTCTCTCGCTCTCAGTATTTTCTTTTTCTTTACTCATCCTTGCCCTCCCCGACGCTTCGTCATCGTTTAAACGGAAAAATCAATGAGCCACAAATATTGTACCTTTTATTTACATTTTCAGTTGTTTTTTTTTTTTCGTTTTTCTTTATTTTTTTTTTTTTTTTTTTTGTTTTTTTTCTTATTTGCCTTGTGTTGACGCTGAATTTTTTATATCTACTTAAAGAGTTGCCCCCAGGACTTGATAAATTATGTAAATTGCACACAACAAAAATAAACAAATATTTACGTCAGGTGCTTGAACTTGAAAGAAAGTTAAGGGTACGTAGCTTCCATGTAGTGATACAGCCAGAAAAAGGAAAGTTGAAATGATTTTTTGATGGGAGCTCATGTCTTAAACTGATATACGGAACAAATAGATATGATTAGACAATATTATAGATGTTCTTATTTTACTGAGAAGAGTAAGCGCAATCTTGAAAATTAGGTAAAAAGATTACAATTATTGATTTATGTCTTTGGATTAAAACTTTAGAATTCTGTAAGTTTGATTAGAAAGCGTTTCAATATGTTTTATCTATAACAACTATTATTTAATCCTTATCCGAATCGAAATGAAAAAGCCTGAAAATTATTTACTTTATATTATAGAAAACGGGCAATTGGAGATCTCTTGGCAAAATATTCAAAGATTTAAATCCTATAAAACGGATAAACGATAATAAGTAAAATGATTTATATATATTTTGTTTTCATTGCAGTAACATGAACCCAAAGAGCTAAACCTGGCCATATTTATATAATTTTTAGTAAACATAGCTGAGATTAAATGAAAATAAATATAAAAAAAATATGAAAGTTCTTCACTATCGAGGTTTATCCTTTACTCACATCTCAGCCAAGCTAGATAATAGATATAGCATAGATTTGAACTATCTAAAAGTCCGAATCTGTTGCCAGTCGATATCTCAGTTCATACGCATTTGATTTATAATGCGAGACACGCTATCGCATGCTATATCTATCTCCCAGAAAACAAAACTGGACTCTGGGACGCTTTTGTTGTTTTTGATAAGCCAGCTAATAAGCGACAAGAAAATGCGGTAGCTCGACTGTGCGGGGAGCGTCATGCAGCGGGGGTAACAGCGCTCTACCTGCAACCACGCACACACACACACACACACACACACGCACGCATACACTCACACAGACACACACTTTGCTAGATAAAAGAGCAACCCACACTCACACATGCACAACCCTGACACATGCATAGACACATTTTCCTGTTGTTGCAGGTAAAAAAGAAAAAAACAAATGTGAAAAACCAAAATGAAATGAAATAAAATAAAACGCTAAACTGGAAATGTAATGCGTAGAGCTGAAAACCTGGGATCAATGAACTATACAAAACAGTGGCAAATGGCAGTTGGTATCGGGTGCGAGTTCGAGTTTGAGTTCGAGTTGGGGTTCGAGTTTTGGTTCTTAAACGTGCTGCATTTTCCAGCGTGCATAAATGAATTATCAACCATTTGCGGACTGGGCAACTAATTATGCAAGTGAATGCAACTAATTGCAATTGATAAAAGATGTGATGTGAGCCTATCAAAGCTGGTTTGAGCAGGGTTTGGTAGATAGGTAAGCGCTTCGAGGCCGACTAATCGCAGCTCTGCAGCTTCTAGTTCAATACTAATCAACTATGTTGGGTCTCAGTTCAACCATTGAAAAAGATTCGGAAATGAACGATCTAACTATGTTGGGCCACAAATGAACTGCAGATGAACGTTGGAACTCGATCGATTGAATGAACGATTTGATCGACTGAACGGATTGCAACCCAAATGAACCACTGATGATATTGAAAGCTCATGAACCACTCAACAATTTGGGATGTAAATGAACAACTCAAGTGACCGAAGATGAACGTACAAATGCAGGTTGGGATGTTGCTAAACCAATAACTAGAACTTAGTTTAGTTGCTCAGTTGGATGATTAGTTGATTCGAGTTCTGTCCGAATGATTCGATAGAGCTCTGACTGCTTATGTACAATGCGTTTGCGTTTAGGGGTTGGGCTGGCAGTCACCCTGCCACAAAGAGTTGCAGCTTGGCTAAAAGGAAGTCAGTGCAATTAAAAAGGCAGCGACGCTGCTTTGCCACAAACAGGGGTTGGGGTTGAAAACTGCGCACGCACACACACACACACATGCCCAAACTCCCCCGTTTAATTGAGTGTGTGTGTGTGTGTGTGTGTGTGTGCTGAGTAGCTAACGACAGTAAAACCCACCCCCGGGGCTACACAAAGTAAAATGCAGCAAATTCAAAAGTTATTTGAGTTCATTGCATTTCCAAGCGAAGCTAAGCAACAACAACAACAACAACAACAACGAGAGCGAGAAAAACTGGCAATAGCAGCAACGGGCACACACACTCACACACACACAAGCACAGTGCCAAACGGGGGTGGGTGGTAATGACTCAAAACATAGCGCAGCAGAAGGAAAAAAAAAACAGCAACAAGAACGAAAAATCGTTAGATTCGGTTATGTCGACAGCCGCATCCGCTCCGCTCCGCTGCCTGAATGTAGAGTACAAATTGCAGGACGACCGTGTTGAGTAGGGTATTTGCGCTTTTTAATTTAAGATCTGGGGTGGACAATTGTTTGATGGGGTGGGAACACATATTATGAAAAGGGGCGCACGTGTGGAATTTGCGTTTAGGAATAATTAGTTAATATCAATATAAATGAATTCAGAGATGCTCTATAAAGTAAAATAAACGAGTATTTAACAAAATATTCAATCACCTACAAGTACGTACTACTATCTAGCTGAAGACCGTGGTAGTATCCACTTATCAGTTAATTTTATTTGATAAGTTTAGATCAATAAATGAATATACAATATACAATTTAAGCCATGTTCATAAAAGAATATATGAATCAAAAGTAATATTTATAATGTTAATAATTGTATTCTTTGATAATTTTGTTTATTCGCACGGTTTATATTATGTAACAATAAATAAAAGAAATGATAATTTCCCATATTAAAACTTTTATCGAACGAAGGTAAATCGTCTCTTGAAAAAAATGTTGTAATTCAAAATTTTGATTTTCTCTCAATATCAACAAAAACTCGTTTTTCTGGCAGGTGGCAACACTCGTGTGAACGCAACATGGTTTCAATGCATTTTCTTTCAATGCGAACTAGTTCTGTGAACTGCAAATGAATCACTAAGCGGCTGATCAGTTGTTTACGTGCTCTCTCGCTCCAACCAATGATATGTCGTATGCTGCGCGCAGCAAAACCAAAACCAATGCAAACATTTAATGCTCTTATACATGCGCAGTTGTTTTTTTTTTACTTCTGACATTGTTCAAGTTGATCCTCTACATTCTTCTTCTTTCAAATCAAAACATGAATGTTGTGCTAGTTACACATGCTCGAAAGACCCCAAACGGCGTGTTGTAGTGGATGGGCATGGGGAAAAGCAGAAAAGCAAATCGTTGCCGCTCTTGTTGATGTTGTTGTTGCTGCCGACGCCAGCGCTTACGTCGCTGGCGACGCAAACGGCAGCGACGGCGGCAGCACCAGGCGAAAATAAATCGATAAAAATAAAATAAATTTTTAGTGATTATGTTATATACATACATGTATGTATATATATACACATGCACACGCTGCGCGCATATTTAAATGCATGTGTATATATAGAAATGTGCATATGTATAATTGTATTGTATATCTGTATATGTGTGTCTATAAGCACTTACCGTTGGGCACATTCTGATTGAAATGATTGCCATTGGTCTGATAGCGCTGCACATGATTGTCGCTGCCCGCTGCAGCGGCCGCAGAGTTCACCGGCGGCGTACCAAATGCGCCCGGTGTTTGTGCATCAAATTTAGCGGCAAACTGATGAATGCCAGAGAAAGGGCCGCCGAATGCGGAGAAATTCATCATGACAGTTTTATGTTGTTAACAGAGATTTACGCATACACGCACAGGTCGCTGTCTCACGCACGCACACACACACACAGGCAGGAGCCGCGATGCCTGTGTAGAATTGCTGCCTTTTGGTTTTTAGAGACTCTGCTCACTGCCCGTTATTATATTTTGGGGCTTGGGCTTGTGTAACACTTTCGCTTTTTTTGTTGGTTGTTTTCAAATTGCACTAACCAACACCAATAACAACTGTAACTGTAACATAAACGCTGCGTCGAGCCTGAGAAATTGAAATATGATCGAATTGGAGAAACAGAAACAGGCGATGGGCGATGACGATGACGATGACTATGCGGAGGCTTTTCAACTGTGGGTGGTGCTAACTTGGCTGGATTTGTTTTTGTAGCTGCCGCTGTTGTTGTTTTTGTTGTTGCTGTTACGCTTGTTGGTGGGGGTTGGTTTTTGGTTGGTGTGGTGTGGCGAGGTACACACTCACACTCGCGTGTACACGTTGGTATGGGCGCGCGATTGTATGCAGCGCTTTGCTTTTTGGGGGTAGCAAAATGTACAACTTTCAATTTCGCTTAAACTAAACACACACTGAGACAAAACACACAACACCAGCAGACACACACGCACACACAATCACACACGAGGCAACGTCGAGCGCGACGACGACGACGTCGACGGCGAACAACAACAATAATAAAGTAGAATTAAACGAAAGTCACGCTTACAACCGGCTCGTCGAGGCTCCGACATCAAACTAAAAGTAACATTACAACGAAAGAAAGCGGAAACACTGGGGCAGGCAACGGCAATCAGGCGCAGGCAGCGACTGCGACTGCGACTGAGCCAGAGACTGAGAAACAGAAACAGAGACGCCAGCGGCAACGGCAACGGCGACGCAATGGACAAATGACAGTGACAGCGCAGCTCTCTTTTTTTGTATTAGTTCGCTAATATGTATGTACATACATACATACAAATGTTTGTGAGCATGTGTGTATAGTGCTTGTGTGCGCTGCTTTGAGGGTGGAAGTTTTTCTACTTCTCTGGAAAATGTGCGTTTATTTGTACGTTCTTTACAATGCGTTTCTGGCTGGGTATATGACACTTAACCAAACGCTTCAGTTGATTAGCTAAGTACAGATCTTAACTATAAAAAGGTTTACAAGCATGATATTCTATAGAACTTTTATTAATGGACGCTTAATTTTAATTTAGTACAGATATGATGCTAATCGTTTGTTTACTTAATCAACGTCTATAGAACTATAAAATACTTAGTATATTTAACTTTTTATATATATTTTAAATATCTTAAGAATTCTCTATTTACAGGACATTCGTAAGTCGACCATCACTTACCAGAAAACTCACAAACAGCGTGCCTTGTATTCGTATTTTTATTTGGTTTTCCAACTTTTGGGGTTGTGTGGCCTGGCCGTCGCAGCCGCAGTGAACGGCCAGTGCATTTATATACATGTATGTATGTACATATGTATGCATCTATGTTTGTTTATACACGCGTCTGTATGTAAGCATTAACGTAGCTGCATGCGTACGTTTGTGTGCTTGTACGTATGTGTGTATGTATGTACATATGAATATGGGATGTCTAGAAACGCACAGCAGCATTCTCGGTCGCGTCGCCGTTGCTGCATTCAATTCTGCTCGCGTTGCCTATGGTGCTTGTGTTAATGAAAGTGAGTGCAGCATCAGCATAAGCACTTGACTGTATGCGTGAGTATGAGGATGGGAGACGCTCTAATAAGAGAGCAGTAGCCGCTGCTCGCCAAAGCAGCACCAGTCTCTCAGCCAGCAGCATTCACATGCATTTGTTTTATGCCTGTGTCTGCGCCTGGCCTGCAAGTGTTTTATTGTTTTTCCGATGCCCTACGCCGCGCAAGTTATGCACTTTAAAGCGAACCGAGGCAAATAAATATTAGAGAACAAAAAGACAACTGGCACATATAATCGAGATGCAACATATTAAGTACTTTTAGTTCATAATTATTAGAATAAATTGGTCATATTAAGCAACTCTGAAACTGGTTTAGAGCGCAGCTAACAGTCGCATAGGCCTAAAAGTCGCTGAAGCGTTTTCCTTCTTTTGTGCTCCTCATGTTGTTGTTGTTCTTTTCCTCCTGCTCTGTTCTTCTATTCGTTGACTTACCATGAGGGTTGGAGTTTTTGACTTTCCATGCGTTCTTTTTAACTCGCATTCGCTCATTCTCTTGTGCTTCTCTCGCCTCGTTGTTGTTGTTGTTGGTGTCTCTTTCAATGCAATGTCTTTGTTTCGGCTGCATCTCTCTCAGAGCTCTTATTGTTACATGTGTGTTTATCTTTAATTTCTATGCATATTTTCCAATTATGCATTTACTCCACGGCCGAATTCAGCGTGTACGTGTATGTATGTACATACATAATCATATACAAACATACATACATACATACATAGGAGGCTTATGTTTTTATTAGTTTATTATTAGCTACATAATAATTATAATTCATTTAGCGGCACAGTAGAACAGTTACACGACGCACATAAAAGCCTGCTCGTGTATGTACGTATGTATGTATGTATGTATGTGTGTGCATCTTCCCATGCTGTGAGTTGAGACCCCATCTATTAATCACAGGCACAACCCATATCATCATCGATTCTTTTTGTACATTATATACATACATGCACATATGTATGTACTTATATACCACATCCACATTAGTTTTCTGCATTCTAAAGAGCTGCTAATATGATTATCTTTGCCTCATACTAACTGAGTTGCCCCACCCCCCCTTCCAGGAGAGCTCCTACTCTCAGCTCCTTTGATTATGTCTAGGAGAGGGAGGGGTAGGGCATCATCAATCAGGGAGCTTAACATTAAAATTACAAAAATATTTTCTCACTATCATGTTTATTCAATTTTATTAATTATTATGAGCTTTTATCTGATGTTTTCATACAGTTCTGGGCATGAGATATTACGTGAGGTGTGGATTTTAAGCCTTGCTAATTGAAAACTGCATAAGCAAATTGTGTCGATGGGCTTACATCGTTCAAAATCCCCACATAAGCCGTTTTAAAATAGCTGCGTGCTTAAATTCATATATTGTCCGATTTCATATCATATTTCGCAAATTAAAGGTACGACATACTGTTTGCTAGTTGAAAACTTAAAGTTAAGGCATTTGAGTGCATTCCGTATGAAAACACCAGCATAATATGGAGTACATATATTCATAATCATATTCATATTCATATTCATATATATATATATATATATATATATTTGTATTCGGGAGGTTACGATTTATAACTAAATACTTTCAATGTCATTTTATGTCACTTCCATCGAATATGCACCAAAAAAATAATGCCCAGACATATAGTTGCCATACATATTGTGTATATATAAAGATTATTTTACGTATAATATCTTTTAGCTAGAGTATATATAAAGAGATATATTGAAATGATCAATGTTTTGCTAACGGTTTGGTTTCTGTCCTGGTTGCTCCTAACGAATGCTTACAAAATATTTCTACTATATATATATGATTAGTTATCAAAATATTGTTTATACATAGTAAAGCCTTGGATTTTTTTGTGCATATTTCTACACGGTGTTTGTTGTTGTATTAAAAAAATAAACAGTACAAAATATTAACAAAATTAAGGTATAATACGGAAAACTTTGTAAACCCGAAATAAACGTGTCATTTGGCAACTTAAAAGTTAATATCACACAAAATAGTATATATATATAGAATTTAACAGCGCAAATAATTGAATTGTTTAAGCGAATGTTCACGTTACAAATCATAATACAAGGTATATGAATATCGTTTGTGTATATATAAATATTGACAGAGATATATAAGTATATGTTGTAGCAAGCATGTCTGTGGTTTTCTTATATCAGCAAATACGCTCGAGTATTAGAATATTAAGCATTGAGTTTTACTTGCTCAGATCTAGCAAAATTATTAAATATTTTATATAATAGATCTGCATTGATTATATTTGTATAGTTGCGCGATTTAGAGAGGATAGCCGAGTGCAGCCGACAGCAGCGGCTCCCAGGCGCGATTTATGTCCAAATAGAGCACTGTGCACTGCTCGGCGAGCGTTTCATCATCGTCCAGTATGGTTATAGGGAAGAGATCGTTCTGTTTGAATGGAATATAATATTAATAATACATTT
Source organism: Drosophila virilis (assembly GCF_030788295.1). NCBI lineage: Eukaryota > Metazoa > Arthropoda > Insecta > Diptera > Drosophilidae > Drosophila > Drosophila virilis. The sequence goes on from NC_091544.1 coordinate 31,486,642, forward strand.
TTTACAGTTATTACAAAATGAACGCACATTTTTGGACTGCCAAAGCTGCTCGAGCAGCCGCAAAAAGCGCTGCATTTCCATGCTGCTCGCAAAGAATAGAATCAAATCATCTTGACATTCCAGTGGCGCCTCCTGGCAGGAGAATTCCAATATGCACCACCAGGTCTCACTATGAGAGGGTATTTTAATGCCAGTCATTGCTTTAATATCCGCACAAGTTAGTATCTCCAGTCCCGAATTTTTGCCATAAACGCTGCTCATGCTTTGCGCTTGTCCTGACACAGTTTTTGGTAGAGCTTTGGACGCATCCAGCGAGTTCTTTGTGGGAGTGGAGTTGAGTGAGGAACATGAGCGTTGTGTGCCACGTGTGGGCGTGCTCATGGTGGAGCTTAACTAAGAGTTTAACATGAATTAACGAGGAATTTCTTCTCTAGGCAAATGGAATACTCACCAAGCTGCTGGTTTCGAAGATGCACAACATATCCTCCTCGCGCAGCTGCTGCTTGTTCTCGGCTGCGGCTGGCGGTGACTCCGGCTCCTTGTTTAGTTGTCGCAGGGGTGCAGCAAAGTCCTCACGCAGCGTTATCAAATGGTTCTGGGTGACTATCAGAGTACAGCCCAGAGCCTTGTGCCGCTCCTGCAGCTCAAAGAGCTGTCAATGGAAATGTTGATACATTAAAAGTTGATAGTGCTTGTTTGTGCATTTCACAACTTACACCACTCGCTGACTGGAGTAGCGCCTGCAGCCACTCGGAGGCCACATACTCATCCGGCGCTGCCATTTGCAAAAGCTCGCCCTTGAGCATGATCTCAAAGCAATGAGGACGCGCAGATTTGATAGCACGCCTGGCGCCTTGACACTCGGCCAGCGCCATGGCCCAGCTGGGCAGCTTTTGCGTGGAATCATGGAACATGTAGAGCACGCCCGCTCTGTACGATTGAGCACACACACATATTATATATATACTTAAATTCAATGCAGTTTCAACTTACTTTAACAAAAAGTAGCCCGGCTGCCAGCTGATCTTGGACGTGGCGGTTGCTGTGGCTGTTTCTCGCACCCGTCGGTGCATGAGAAAACCCTTGATGTGCGGCCCTAGCGGCTCCTGTTCGCCATCTAGGCCCATGCCCAGAGCACCGCCGGCGGGCATATTGACCACCGCATAGAACATCCAGTGCTCATCCTTGCCCACGCAGCTGTTTGCACGCACAAAGTCCTGCAACGGCGCCAGATGCTCCAGTGTCAGTTGACCCACGGCGGGCAACGTTGAGCCGCTGCGACGAGCGCATAGCTCCAAATTGGCAACTAATGCATCGGCTGGATAAGGTCCGCCGGCGAGCAGCACCTGCTGCATGTCCCGCATGCTGTTGCTTAGCAGCACCGTGTTCCCAAAGGGACCCATCTGAGTAGTAGAAAGTTTATTAGATTGAGATTTCGATTAGACTATGCCGCTTACCAATATGACATCCAAATCCCTGTAGGCCAGCACAAATTTTGCGCACAGACAATTGCGTACCAGATCTGTCACGTAGAGCGTTTTATCCGTAAGCAGCACCAGCACCGGCGTCATGAAGCCCTCGCGACTGTAGCCTGTGTACAGTTTGAAGACCTGCAGGGACAAATAATGTATCATACGAGTGCTTACAGTTTGAAGTGTCCCATCATGTGTCTTACCTTTAGCAACTGCTCATTTGGCTCTCGCAGCATGGGCAAATGTTTGCCACTGAATATATCAATCGATATTTCGCCGACGCCCAGTTCGAAGCGGGCGACATCTCCCGGCAAATCGAGATCCAGACCCACGGCCAATTCACGCCGCGGCGAATTGGCGCCCGACATCTCAATCTCCATGGCAATCTCGGCATTCAGATCGTCGATCAGCTCGTAATTCTTGGGCCGCACGCCGCGCACATAGAGATTCGAGCCCAATTGCTTGTGCTCGCCGCGTAGTTTGTCCGCAAAGAAATCATTTTTTTTAATGGATGATTCGAGTATTTTCTTCTGTGTCACATTGCGCAGAAAGCGATTGATCAGCGACGTTTTGGCCGCCGGCACAGGCGGTTTCAATAGCTGTGCATAGTCCACGTCGGTGTAGTCCACAATTACCAGATCGCTCTCCGTGGAAGGACGCTCATTGGCCGTATCCGTAGTGGTGGTTATAGTCAGAATATCATCAAACTCTTCGCTGAGTATGGTGCTCTTCGAATCACGTCCGCTCCCGCCGGTGCCCCGTGCGCCCAAATAGCTGCTCGGACTGTGCAGACTGCGACTGGTCAACTGCTGCTGCTGCTGCAGCGGCTCGCCATAGCGTGGCGGCTGTCCGCAGCGCTTCTTCAGCGGCGATGGCAGATGACGCGATTGTCGCTCCAAGCTGCCCAGCACCACCAAGCCGTGCACATTGTTTGGAGTCTGCGGCTTATTATAGGACGCAGAGTTGCTGTTCGTATTGTTGCTAATGGAGCTAAGCTCGGATATGGTTGATGACGAGTGGGTGCTGGGCAGCTTGTTGGGTAACGGTTGCTGGGGATGCGGCTGCGACTGTTGCGGCGACTTGGCAATTTTGGAAGCTAAATGGGGAAAACGAAATTATAAATGAGTATATAAAAGAATATTTAACTTCCTTACCAAAATAACTTTCTGTTGCTGCTTGCTGTTGTTGCTGCTGCTGCTGCTTCTGCTCGTGCTCCTTGTCAGCTGACGCACTGCCGGAACTCTCCTTGAGACTGCGAAAGAAGTTGCTAAACGTCTTGGCTATGGGTGCGCCCATAAACGAGCTGCGCAGCTGACTCGCTGGCTGGGCAATGGGGGTGTTTCGCTCCAATAGGCTGGCCACGCTGCTGTGCTGTTTATCCGACATGGCGAACTGCAGCTCTGACTGCTGCGGCCCGCTGGTCTCGTAGGAGACGCCCGTATGCTCAAAAACGGTGCTTTCACAATTGATAATAAACTTGCTGCGGAACTCGTTCTGTGTGCCGGTGACATTCGGTGCCACGGCGGCTGTTTCCTTATCGAATTCATCTTGGCGTCGCAGCGCATGTGTCTGCTCTGGGGGTGACGGCTCCGCGGCGCTATTTTGCTCATCATTTTTGCGACGCAGCTGTTCGTCCACGTTGTGCACAAATTTCTTAACGCACTGCGTCTGCTTATTGCCATCCAGACTCTTGCTGAGAAAGGGCTTGGCCTTGAGTGGCGGCGAGTCGGGCGACTGGCATGTTGGCGCATATGACTTGACCTTGTGCTCTGGCGTTTGCTCCAGCTCCGGCACACACTCCACCACCGATTGCAGATCCTCGGAGCCCTCGGGCACACCACGCTCGGGCAGGGGCATGGTAAAGATGCTCTTCAGCGAGCCGAATATCATTTTGCTGCTATTGTCCAGCAACTGATGCTTTATGTCGTGCACATTGAACTTCTTGACGCGATCATTGAGATCCTGCTCGTGTATAATGTTGGTGTGACGTTTGGTTTTCTTCAGGCAGCTGGACTTGGGCTTCTTCTCCTTGTTCCACACGGATTTCTGTTTGGGGCTGCCGGCATCCCCAATATTGGGCTCCGAGTAGTAACAGTTGTCGCCTGGTTTTTATAAAATTAGTAAACATAAGATGAAGTATAAAATTAGCATAGATAATAAGAAGACTTACCAATCAAATTATTGTTGGCATTGCTCATGCCAATGCAATCGCAGGAGCTGCTCTTGGCCTGCTCATAGTGTTTGCGATTGTCATTGGAATTCTTGCCATTGGAGTTCTTGTCCTGCTCATCAGAGTCCAGGCTCGAATTGGAGCTGCTGCAGGCGCATCGATAAAGCAATCGCTCATCCCGTTGCTTCGCTTCTGCTGAGGGCGCATACTCAAACACACCGGAATTGTCATATTGCAAGCCCACGGGCTCATTGGTATCATAGATATCCGTGTTGCCATAGTCTAGCACATCCGAGCAGGCGTTGCGATAGACTAGTCGACGATTCTGGCCTATCGCTCTGTCGCCAACCACCTGTTCGGCATCACGACCGGCCGCGCTAAGCTCGGTGGGCGCCTGAACGCGCTCCCGTTCTGCGCACCATGAATAGCGACCGGCGGCACCGGCCACGCCCGCTGAATTGCCGCCCACCACGGCCAATTTGCGTCCATTTTTGTATGTGATAAAGCCATGCTCTATGTGTATGTTGTCGGTGCGTGTGTTTTTAAGGATATCCTCGTGAAATGATACGCGCTTTTTGGGCGCCTTTGGAGTGGATGAAGCTTTGTGTACCTTGCGCCTGTATACGATCTTTTCAGTAGTATCAAAGGTCGAGCAAGCGCTGCTAGTCATGGTCTCCTCCGCGGCCACATTCGAATTGCTGTCCACAGGCGGCTTCGCTTGCTGCTGCTGACTGACAGCTGGTATTGGCTTCATTGGCTCCTCAAATTCCAGACCCGACTGGGAGCACAGCGACTCGAGCATAAAATCGCTATTCTCGGAATCCAGCATTTGTACCCCTGAATCACTAGGCGTTGTATCCTCCAAGCTGCTGCTATTCATGCTGGAGCTCATCTTGTCCCCGCTCGGCGAGACCTTGGCGCACAGATTGTTGTTGACCTTGGGATATAGCGGTGATTCCATTACGACATCGTATGCATATGTCTCGCGTTGTTCTGCCAAGACCAGCGTCTCTGCTGATTAGAGTTTGTGTCACTTTATTTTGTTGTTATATTTGTCTACACGATAATTTTAACGAATATTTGTCTGTAGCCAATTAGAAGCGCGCTTTAATGATAGAAAATATATAATTTGATCAAATATTAGTTATTTTCTCCGATTTTTATACGGGCTTTTGTGTATCTCGGTTTTCTGGCAAGTAATCAATATCAATAGAAATTGCACACTGCGCCCCAGCCGCATCACGTCACTGTGCAACAAAGGAGTACACGGATGACCCCACGACCCCTCCTCTTTTAGCCAGCCAACTGTGCCGAAAAACCTTAACCACTTCCAATCACAAACTTTAACGGTTTGTTAACCGCACCTACCTTTGATTTGTTGAGAAAATTCCATGTTAAACTTGTGCTCGGCACTGTTAATAAATTTAATAACTTATATTTTATAGTTAATTTGCGTTTTAACTGTTTTTAAGTTACATTTTAAAATAACAAGTACACACACAAGTAAAACAAATCAATATTTATCATACAAAAGACAGCGTTGCCAACAAGTTGGCAAGCTGCAACTTTTGGGCAACTCATGTGCACAGCTGAGCGGCGTGCCTGGTACATCTGGCAACGCTCAACTGTTAACAACAGGTGAACATTATTTACGCGCTATTTGAAAACGCTTTTTTGAAATTGATTTGTATTTAAATAGAACAACACTTAAGTAGCAAATAAATTTGTGGAATAATTGGCTTGAAATGGGAATTTTATTTCACTTACACAATCGCAAACCCAGATATGTCAATTATCGTTAAGGCATTACGCATATTATACTTTTCATGCTTGCATAGGGTATAACAATTTTGTGAAGACATTTGTCGCACAAGCAAGGCCCTTGGCTTGTTTTGCTGTGTGTGTACCTCTTCAATTCTCTCTCAATTGCAAGCAACACTTATTGTGAGGTATGTGCGTTGCGGCTTTTTGAAAACCGATTTCCATTTGTAGGTTTGTTTTGCACATACCTAGGGCATGTCATTTTTGAAAAGTACAATGGCAAAAAGAGGAATGCCAATGAAAAGGAATGAAACCATACAAATTAAATATATATCACACCTTGAGCAGCGCACAGCCAACGCCTGTATAACTCTTTAATTTTGTTGTTGTTAGGAACGGAAAGAAGAAGAAAAAAAGTGTTTTGCATTTATTAAATAATCCAATAAATCACATTCAAATGCGACAATCGAGCTAGAAATGTTTCAGTTCCATCGGTCAATTATAAAATGTCAACCACATGAGAACAATGTGCGGTAAAACTATGAAGCTAAAATACAAACGTAAAAAACAACACGTGAAAACGCGCAAAACTATGCAATATAAATAAATGTAGTAAATAGCCGTTATTTCAAATTGATTTATATTGGATATTTCGAAAACGCAACGGCGTGTGTTTACAAAATGCAAATGCCAAACATATTTAGACAATTAAAACAACATTATTTTCTGATTGCGCTTGCAATCTATATGCATATACTAGAAAAATCAATTCAATTATGTGATTGTGTTCATGGCTACAGGTAATAAATAGAGCAATTAAATAAAATCTATTTGCCAAGCTGGCAATAGGCGCATTGCATCAGACAAGGCTGCCACATAACCTCAACCTTTGCTTTGCCACAGAAACAATACAGAGAGCGCCGAGCTGGTATCTCATTATGAATCAAGTCTATCGCTGCCAGATATATTGCCCATACCATCCAAAACCTACGACAAGAACCGTGCACCTAAGCTGCTGGGCCAGCCAACCGTTGTTTATTTTCATGTGACCGTACTCTCACTGGACTCGATCAACGAGGAGTCCATGGTAATAATATTTAAACAGTCTGGCAAGCTCTGGATATCGAGTATTCTCCTGCAGTGTCCTAGCACTCGGGTTTTATTGCTGCAGTTTTTATAGTTAATTGCATTTTTACAGACCTATGTGACGGACATATTTTTAGCACAAAGTTGGCGCGATCCGCGTCTGCGCTTGCCGGAGAACATGAGCGAACAGTATCGCATATTGGACGTGGATTGGCTGCACAGCATCTGGCGACCCGATTGCTTTTTTAAGAATGCCAAAAAGGTTACATTCCATGAGATGAGCATACCCAATCATTATCTCTGGCTCTATCACGACAAGACTCTGCTCTATATGTCTAAGCTGACGCTGGTGCTGTCGTGCGCCATGAAATTTGAATCCTATCCACACGATACACAAATCTGTTCCATGATGATTGAGAGCCGTAGGTTTCAGAGTCACTCATATGGTGGCAAATCTGTAATATTGTTTAATTCCAGTATCTCATACGGTGGAGGATCTTGTATTCATTTGGAATATGACCGATCCGCTGGTGGTGAATGCCGAGATCGAGCTGCCACAATTGGACATATCCAATAACTATACGACCGATTGTACCATTGAATACTCAACAGGTGAGTGCACGCATCCTCACTGAAAATTCTCTAAATCTCAGTCTCTCTCGATTCTGTTAGGTAACTTCACCTGCCTGGCCATAGTCTTCAATTTGCGTCGACGCCTGGGCTATCATTTGTTTCACACCTATATACCCTCGGCGCTAATTGTGGTCATGTCATGGATATCGTTTTGGATCAAACCGGAGGCCATACCGGCGCGTGTCACCCTGGGCGTTACCTCGCTACTCACGCTTGCCACACAGAATACACAATCCCAACAATCGCTGCCACCGGTGTCATATGTTAAGGCAATTGATGTATGGATGTCCTCCTGTTCGGTGTTTGTATTTCTGTCGCTAATGGAGTTCGCTGTGGTTAATAATTATATGGGTCCGGTGGCCACCAAAGCCATGAAGGGTTATTCGGATGACAATATCACAGATCTGGATGACTTGAAGGTTAGTTCGGGCATTAGTTAATCACATTTAAATGGGCTGAAACTGTAACTGCGTAGTGCGTCTTTGCAGCATCATCATCGGGAGTCCATAATAGAGCCACAATATGATACCTTCTGTCATGGTCATGCTACCGCCATCTTTATAGATAAATTCTCGCGCTTTTTCTTTCCGTTCTCGTTTTTCATCCTTAACATTGTTTACTGGACGACGTTTCTTTGATCCAATGTGGAGCAGCTCTAAACTAGTTATTAAATAAAATTAAAAAACAAAATCATAGAAAGCGCATTTGTTTAAAAATGTATAAAGTTTGTAAGCCACAAATGAATTTGCAAGTAAAATATATGACATACGTATAAATCACATATAGTACATTATTGTATTGTATAAATAAAGAAAGGCGTTTATTAATTAAATTTAATTCAAAGGAAGAAATTAAGAAATGCATTTTAATTGCGCAACAAAGGTGGAATTATCTTTGGTATTTTTACTATATAAGTATGTATGTATGTAGAGTTTAGACATATAGCATATATATATATATATATATGTATATGTATGCACTATGTATATATATATAAAAATGTATATAAAAAGTTGCTATCGTGGTTTCCTTCTCCATTTCCAATACACTTTTCATTCATTCTTGTCAGCATTATACGTATAATCACATGATATTATCGTATCCTTCTTTATATATGCACATTTACAGTACGTTTGTTTTTGTTTTGTTTAGTTACTTTTACTTTTTACTATTTAATTTGTTTAGCTTTTGTCGCCTACGTTAATTGTTGCTAAATATTCATGTAATTTATGCATTATGCGAGTGTTAATAAACAACTTTTGACACTAATTCAACTTATATATGTAAAAATATTTCGGTTATAAATAATACACACAGAGCTACTGCAGATCCAGAGTAATGCACGCGTTGACAAATAAATACTCTCTCATATATAAAAAAAAGAAGGGGAAACATTAATAATAATAACGTTAATTGGATTGTCCTACAACAAAACAAAACATTCAGCAGAATATATATATATATATATAGAAATAGGTAGGGGAGCAGAATACGAAGAGCACGCATAGAACGGATGCCTACGCTGAAGTTGTGGGGAGAATAACTTAATAGAACGCCAGGAGTTAATAACAAATGGTATTTTGTTGCTGCAATGGCTATGGCTGCTGATTGTGGTGGTTTATCATTCTACTGCAAACAGGCCTGTAGCTTTTCAGTCCATTCCTGTGCCAGATTCGCATTCATCGCATAGAAGTTATAGGTGCGTTTCGAGGTTTTTAGCTGTAAGAAATGTAATTGATTAAATTTTATAGGTTCTTTTTTAGATAACACAATCAATTTACATCAAAGAAACCCTTTTCGTCGACGCGCTTTGTGCCAATTTGTGCGGGTTGTGCGGCCGTCACAGACTGCACCTCGGCTAGCTCTGTGAAATTAAAAGAATACATTTAAAGAACATTTCAATTTAAATTCAATAAACGCGATTGTACCTATAATGCCTTTGGGCGCTGTATCATCGGATGTGTCATAGTAGCGCAGCTGATGTTTAATCGAGTCCAGAACAAACCAACGCTGTTTCCAGCCCTTGAGCAGGGCGCCACGTTTATAGAGATGCCTAAAAAAAACACATGTATAAAGGTATAACAGAAAGGTTCAGTAAATGGAGCGTACCCCTCATGTGTTCGATTCTCGGCAACATTGCTGCTGAACTGATTATAGAAATGATGACTGGAGGTGCGCGCGGTGGTCGCTGCACTGGATGCAATGCTGGCCGTGTCACCCTGAGACATGTTGACATTTGGCGGTCCCACGGTGCCGTCTATGGCCTTGTACTTGGTGCAGTTCTTCATGGACAGTTCGGTGCACTTTTCATGATAGGAGTTGCCACAGTCCATGCACCGATAGCCAACAGGTCCCCAGAGCAGCTTAGTGCAGTGATTGCAATTGGTGGGCGTCGTATATGGATGTTTCTCAAAGCGATGCGGATGAAAGTACTTGTCCTGATAGCCAGCGAGGCGTCCCTTCATAATGATCTCGAGCGTGGAGCGTTTATGCTGATGCGTTTGCACCAGCATGCTGCTGAGCGATGTTTTGCGCGACATGGGCTCCACATGTGGCACTACAAGATTGTTCCACACCAGCTGCCACTTTTGTGGCAGATGGCCGCGTTCTGTTTCCGCCTGCTTCACCTCGCTGAGCAGACACACGTAGGCATTCGGGTTGCACTTCTCAATGTTGTCATAGCCGGCACTGATGACCATGCGTTTGCCTTTGATTTCGGATAGATCAATTTCATCATCCACATTGGTCACTTCTAAATCGTAAGGGGGTCCTTGTGCCAGCTCCTCGTTGGTATAGAAGCCCCACAGATCCAGGGCAGCCACGCTATTCTGCGGACGCAGCACCACATCCTTGCTGGAGGAGTACAGGAAATTATAGAAAATGGGCGATTTATTGTGCTGCCGTTCGATATAGTCAAAGATCGAGTGTCCAATGCGATTCAGTTGTGTGGGCGTTCGTGGACTGCGTATGTCCAGCGGATAAACATTGCACTCATCATCCGAGCCATTTGCAGCACTGCCGCCACCGCCAAAGATATGCTTGGTGCTCAACGAGCCGCGTTTATCCTCCATTGACGCAATGCCGGAATCGTAACGCTCCAGCTCGCAATCAAAGAGGAACGTGCGAAAGCGACACGAGACCACATGATATGCCAGAAAACGCAAATAGAAATCATTGAACTCAAAGGCCATGGGAAACTGTCGCTGCAGCTGATAGACCACATCCAGAAACTGCAAAAAGGTGGGCGCAAACGCAATATTCGTGCTAGCATGCGATGCCTTCAGATTGCTGCGATGGGCAAACCGATGTCCGAATGCCAGCCACTCCTTCTCTATCAGCACACGAAAGCCATCGATGCTGCGATAATACGGATCCAGACAGAGCTGTGCAATGGCTGAAAGCTGGGCGGTCACATCGGACCCATCTTCTAGCGACAACATGACACTGCTCTCCTGCAGATCAATTAGGTCCACCACGGCGCCCGATAGCTGCAGCAGCGTTGAGATTTGCTGCAACCAATCGGATTGCTCCACCATTTTGGCAAAACTCTGACCATCCGCATCATTGGCATTATGCGAGGGCATGCAGGCGCGTATTAGTTTCTTGAAAGCTGAACGGGATTGCCGTATGTCCGGATAGTCGACGGGTATAAAATCAGCACAGAAGTCACCATTCAAATTCGATTTGCCCTGCGATTTTTCACCTGTCCAAAAAAAAGAAAACACATGATTTCCAATTTGTTGTGACTTTGATGCGCGAACCTACCCAAAGCATACAGTCGCATCTTGCGGAACGCATGCGCCGCTGAGCTCCTTTCATTGCCCTTCATCGTGCCAGCTTTGTTGCCCGCACCGCCGGATTTGCTGCCATCCGTAACACTTAAATTTGATCTTTGCTTGCGCATCAGCTCGGGCGTTAGAGACTGATGGTCCTCGCCATGTCCGAGCAGCGAGTTCATCGAGAGATTCATGCCTGAATACTGATTGAGTGCGTCCAGCGGCGTCAGTTTGGGCATTGTATTGATTAGCGCCATGAAATACTTGTCCTGCTCCGGATAATGGGTGACATCATTGTGCGTCATGGTATTCCCGCCCGTTGTATTCTTAATCATGCCAATTACGGATTTGCTATTCGGTTGTGCTCCGCGTATGAGCAGTGAGCCATTGTTGTGCCGCCAGGTGGGCAATGGTATGCGCTGGCCCTTAAAGCAGCGTCCCAGATGTGTCATCGCTGCATCGCTGCACTGTACCGGCGCCACTATTATGGCCGGATAGGTGCAGCACGTAGCATAATTAGCATTGGCATTGCTTATGCGAAATCCGAGCTGCGCCTCCGCATCGAAGCCCAAGCGTTTCCAGTCACGCACATAGCTGCGCTCGCGCATTCGCTCGATATCCTTGGTGGTTAGCAGGCGTGGCAGCGCCTCGTTCTGCTGTGTCTCAAACTCGTCCGCCTCCTCGAGCTCGTCGTCTATGGAGTTAGTTTCCAGTGCATCCGCGCTGCCGCCGCCGCCGCTACTTCTGCCCAGTTCATACTCCGGCACCAATTTGCGTTTCGTTTGCGTCTTCTGTTTAAAGCCGGCCTTCTGGGCCGTGCGTAGCAACGTCTTCTTTGCAAAACCCTTGAGCGTGGAATACTTCTCCTTGGTCTTCAACGGCACAACACCTTGGAGCATGGTGCCATAGGATTGAAATGCGAAATACTCAAATTCATCGCGTGGATGCCGAGCCTTGTTAAGCGTCTTGCGAAACGTTTCGATTTGCTCCAGCGTCACCTCCGTATCGAAGGCAATCTTGAGCAGCTGAAAGCAGCTAGAGCGCAGCTGCAGTCCATCGGGCAGCGTCTGATCCACATGTGCCAGATATAGCATTGATATCTTCTTCTCTTTGAGCAGCGAGGCAATGGGAAAGGCGCGCACAATTGTCTGCTCACAAAAGAGCGGATCACAGGGCGAACCCTTGAAAACAATGCGATAGTTGGTCAAAAATAAGGCTCCCTCGGCGGGTATCAAGCACTGGGTGTCATCTTCGCGTCCGTCCGGCATGAGAAAGCACCGCAAGTGGTCGGTGGCCATTTCTTCGCCCGGCAGTAGGCAGGGCGTTTGGATCTTGGGCTTCTGCACATGCGGATGCCGTTTGGCCTCGAGATAAACTGGCTCCAGGGATTCAATGTGCATGTGTACCACGCCCGGCACCATGTCGTGCAGATTGCGTATATGCTCTGAGGTGACGCCACCCTCCGTGCAGACGCAATCAATGAATCGTGAGATGGTCTTGCCCACGGTAACTCCTATCTCGGAAGCATCATTCTCCTCGAAACCCTCATCGGAATGTTCGCTAAGGCTGTGCGAGCCCATAATACTGAGAGTAAATTACAAAAATTAGATAATCAGTCAATCAGTTAGCCAGTTTTACTCATACCTATTGGAAACGCTTTGGTTCTCCTCGAGCCGGAAGGCCAGCTTGGGCTTGCTGGCCGCATCCACATTGACGTCAAGCGGTATCAGCAGGGAGACCATGCGATTGGCAAAGTGTATGGCCTGGCTGTAGAGCGTGGACTCTTCCGATTTGGCCAGCTCAGCCTTTTTCTCCTCCTCGATGGTGGGACTTTTCCGTAGTTGCTCTGCGGTTATTTCCAGCGCCGTTGGCTCCTCCAGCGGCACCTCGTCTAGCACACAATTGGCCTCTTTGTTGTGTTCGTTTTGGCGGCGCTGAAGCAAATAGAGTGCCTTGATTTGTGCCTGCACATCCTGAAAGAAACTGGATTCCCAAAACTGCAAATTTTTCCATATGCCATGATCCTGTATCTCCGTATAGGCAAACTGTACCACGCCCATCGAGAGTTTACGACAAAATATAGTAGACATGGGCAGCAAAGCGGCCGCTACCGTATACTCATCCACGCCCGAGGAATTCTGCAGCGCTTTATTCATGAAGCGCACCACCAGATCAAATTGCTGATGATCTAGTACCGCCTTATTGCCATGCACATAGCCAAAAAGCTCGCGGCACAGGATGAGCCGTGCATCCCGATGCTTAAGCGTACGCATGACCGCGGGCAACAGTTTTCGCGCATCCGCAATGCGATTTTCAAAGATGTAGGCGACACAGGTGCGCAGAACCTCCAAACGACGCACTGAATTGTGCACCGTTGTTGGACGCACGTCCAGCGCTTCTGGCAACCTGGGACCCATGGGTATAATTCTGTGCTGATTGCGTGTTACATGAAAACGCTGCGACTGGCCATTCTTGCGTATGCCCTCCTGTATGATCAGCTCAACCTTGTCAACGCTTATGCGTGGAAACGCTGGCTGATGGATGCGCTGAAATGCACCCTGCGGTGGCCGGAGCACCTTCTGGGCATAAGTGGCGGGCGCAATAGATGCTTCGTTCTCGTACAGCGTGCGTCCCAGCTCCTGGATATGTGTGAGTATCTGCAGCAGAGGAAAAGCAAGCATTAGTTTAACATTAAGTGGACATTTGCGCTTACATACGAGATTCCGATTTTGTGCTTCCGTTTTGAGCAGCTCGTTCATGGAGCTATACAATTCATCCCAGGCATCTGCGGCACGCCAGGGTGGTCCACGTTCATTAACAAATGTTGTAAAAAACATGCTGTCGAGGACGCGAAACAGAAACTCGCTTTCGATTAGATCGCGAGCGCCTAAAAAGCCAGCCTTATGAAATGTGATCACCGTTTTGGGGTGAATGCGTATTATGGTCAGGCAGGAGCGATAGCCCTGGAGCAGCTGTGCAAACAGGCGCATAAATATCGCGCGTAGCTCCTTATCAATTTGTGCCTCCGTCTTGGCTAGCGTTGAAGTGGGCCGCTCATTATTGGGAAAGGCGAGATCGGCTTGCGCCAAATTGGGAAAGAGTATCATGCTGAGCAGATCCTGTGTTTGCTCCCACAATGGCGATGGAAATATAGGCACCGGTGGCGTTAATGCATCCGGTATAGTCACCAGACCACCATCCAAATCTACCACAATGACATCAAGCAAATCTGTAATCTCTGTTTGTAACGAACTGTGTATGCCCATTATAAAAGGCGTCGGCGTCGATAGCACCTCCGTGAGCGGCGCTGGAAGTATGGGTATATAAACGTGCGTATAACGAAATGGATACATGAGCGCAACCAATGCCCTGCAGCTGTCGGTCAGATGCCAATAGCACTTGGAGTGAAAGAGTATTTTGTTTTCGGTCATCACGGCGCACAGCAATATCAGCACGTTTTTAATGCCCAGCTGTTTGAACAGAAAATAGACACCGCTGCCCGTCGTCGGCAGGGATGAGCTCTGCGGCGGCTGTAAAGATTGTTTGTCACCCGCTCCAATGGAGAAACGCACTTGGGGACCGCCCGCGGGTGGCACCTGTATGCAGCCAAGTATGTTCCCAATCAGATTCTCCATGGCATATGGCAAGTTCTCAATATATACAGTGTAGATGGTGCCCAGGCAGTTCTGTAAAATAAAAGTTGTATTCAATATTTAGATTCTTTATAATTATATCTAACAATTTATAGTCTTATGACTGTTATATAAACATTCTGTGGTATGTGGTATACAGAGTTATCTATTTTTTGCCTTTACCTTAAAAGTCTCCGCACAATCCAGTCGGGATATAAGCACCAAACACTTGGGTGCATACATAATGCTGTGATGCGTTATGGCCTCCACGGGTGGCGCGGCCAGCAAACCGCGGCTGCAGTTGCCATTGCTGTTGTTGCCAATGGTCTCATCCTCATCGTCCACGCTGCGTGTCTGGGTGATGGCCAGCGTTTCGTGGAAGCTCAGGCACGCACAATAATGCTTATTCGCATCGATATCGGTGAGCACGGAGATGAAGAATTTCGGCTCTTGTTTCTCGTACGATAAATTCCATCCCAGCGGCTGGCAGAACTAAATTTATGATTATGATGAGTTAATTACGTCTAAATTAAGAAACAAAGCCAACACTTACCCATTCGATGCCCTCGATAAAGGGCGTGTCGGGCCAATCTTTCTCAGGAAAACGTTGCACAATTTTGCCGCATATTGGCTGGCCGCTAACATTGCCGGCAGTCTCTGCAGACAAATAAAACAAATGTAGATTATATACATACTTATATATGTATGTACATATGTCGCACTCACTTTCTTTGTCGTTATCGTAGCCAACAATTACAAAGTAATCAGCGAGCCGGGACATCTCGTACGGTTACGCTGCAGCTGCACATTGCAGTCTAACTTGGAACTGGGAGGGGATCTGGGAGATTTTTGCTGTTTTTTTTTTTTATTGTTGTGCTGGTGGTTTTCTGTGTGTGTGTGTGTGTGTGTGGTGGGGGCTGCTGCTTCAGATTTTTACGTTTGCCAAATCTACAAAGTAAAAGCACAAAACGAATAAAACAAAAGTGTTGTTGTTGGTGTGTTTTTTTTTTGTTTTCAAATACACACAACCGCTTTGGCCGATTGCCACAAACTTATTTGCATACAAGAAAAAAAATTGAAGCTTTCAATTAATATAGCGCGGCGTTTTGTGTTTGGCATAAGTAATTAGTTGGCATCCTTTTTTCTATAAGCAAACACATTTTTAACGTACACAAATTTTAAGCCACAAACCACACCCCGCCCCTATGTGTTAGTCCACTTGGTTACATGCATTTGTGTGCACTATATATACATTTCTGTTGAAATTCACTTATATACATATATGTACCGTTTAACTGCTGGCAATTTTTACGCGTCTGGTGTCTGGCACTTTTATTATAAACAAATTACTTTAACTTTTAGATTTTTCATGCCTGCGGAATGTAGGGTTGTTGATATGCTATCGATATTTTTGGACTTATGATTCGATGTATCTTAACAGTGCTATGCAACGGTTAGAGTACGATCAAAAGCATTATGCAGCACTAGCAATTGTGGCGCATTCGAGTAAATTTTTCAATTCTTGTAATTTAAAATTGCACATCTCTTTAAACAGCTCAAAGTACGCATATATAAGGGTGCATTTTTAATAAACATCATATGCTTTTACTAGTACTTTTAAATGTTGTGCCATTTGCTTATCGATGTAGCTCATCACAAAAGTCCAAGTATCGATACATCGATACTCACAGTAGTCAGTGTGTGTGTGATTTTTTCCCTACGACGTTCATATTTTTGTGCTATTTATGCGATTTTAGTAAAGTTTTTGGACTTTTAAATTCAGTTTTATATAATTAGAACGGTGCATAAGCAATTAACGCATGTGCTTGCTACAAAAGTACATAAAGCAAATGACTGCGTCTTTTGCAAATTAGCAGTTCCCTAACATTGGCATTAAGGTGTCTTGTCGGGCTTCGGGCAGCAGGTAAGCTACACACGCTCTCCCTCTGTTCGTCTCGCAAGCTCTCCCTACTCGCGGTCTCTCTCCCTCTCTCTGTCTCATTTACCCACTCTCATTGACCACCAAAATATTTTGCTCATTCTGTCTTATTCTGCTCACAGCTGTTTTTGGGACAGTTCTCAATTTCTTATCAAAGCTGCAATTCAAATAAAACTTTTATTGCATTAACCCGTTTTTCGAGCGAATTCGAAATGTGTAATTCCCAATGCATAGCTATTTACCAGTCAGGTAAAAATCAGGTGACACTAGGACCCATTGACTGATGTGTGAAGTTTTCAATATAAATTCATTCATGATTACTCTAACATGAATAATGTAGAGCTACAGTGAACATTGGATATAATTTATTGACAGCATAAAAAATTGTTAACTATTTAAAAATAAGAAAACAACAATCACAAAACATGTTGTACTTTCTATTACAATTTTTTAAGGGCAACTTAATTACAACATAAAAGGTACACAATTAATTTATTGTTTATATTAAATGTTCACCGTCAGTCAGTCGGTTAATCAGTCAGCAAATCAGTCGATCTGTCAGCATAAACTATTATTACCATGTGTGTTTATTGATAAAATTAATAACATTATCAAGCAGCCGCAGAATCATCCAGGAACTAGTCAACCAATCAGTCAATCAGTTGGCTCGATAGTACAAATATTTAGATCCTATATATGTCAAGAGATAGGTAATTGTCGCAGTAGGCGCCTTAAATATACATATGCAAAATTTTTTGTTTTGTTTTTCTCATAATACTCATATTTATGTCATCGCGCAGACACATTAATAATTTTTCTCATTTATGTTTCTCTTTAAAAGTAAAAACAAAAAAAAAAGCGTAAGCATGGAAAATGAACAGGATGAACTCAGACACAGACATATGCAGGACCAGCACCGTAATCAGCATCATGGCGTACCAATCGGCTATTCGGACGTTATGCTACAACTTGGCGGCCAGGAGGGGCGTAAGTGCAACGGCTTACTATATGTTTTAGTATTAATCATATTATTTTTTGCATTCTAGAACGCTCACCATATGCCGTTTACTTTGAACAGCCACGCGATGCGCTGCTGGATAGCTATGTTGTAATGCCCACCTATCCACAGACATCCATAGACATGCGAACAGCACAGCAAACAGCTGCAACTGCAACAGTCTCTGGTGGTGGGGGTGGTGGTGTTGGTGGTGGTGCTGCTGGTGGTGGTGGTGGTGATGCTGGCGGTGATGGATATTCGGCCATGTTTCAGTATCAGCCGGCGTCCAGAAATCTAAATCGTGAATCCTATGCGGAGCCGGCAAGCTCAACGGGCAACAAATGCTGGAAATGCAATGTCGTACGCGATATCTGCCATTGCAATCGGCTAGCGGAGAGCAACGCCAGTTATCCGACGCCCATGGAGCATGTGCATTCCACACAAACAAATGGCATTGGCGCTGGCGCCGGCGCCGGCGAGCCTACGCAATTTTTTGAGCTCAGCTCAACGTCAACGGCCGCCACAACCACGTTGTCTGCGGCAGCGGCGGCGGCAAGCAGTGGCAGCAATAGCCGTACGGACAGCGCCCAGTTCATTCCAAATTACACACAACGTAAGACTGAAACGGATGGCCTGTCGCCGCAGCAGCAGCAGCAACAGCATGAGGAGCAGCATCAGCTGGACTTGCCTGCCGAGAGGCAGCTGCAGCATGAGAATAACAACAGCAGCAACAATAGTATGAATCCCAGCAGCAGCGAGTCGCATTTGGGCAGCATCTGGCCAGCTGCCATGGATGATCATGCTGTGGATGAGCAACTACTGTTGCAGGCCAGAAACAATTCGGCTGCTGTCTACGAACTGCCCACCAGTTCGCTTTTAAGCTCCAATAACAGCAGCACGAATAGCTCCTTTGAGGCGAACAGCAGCAGCAGTAATAATAATGCGCATTTGGTCAATGGAAATGCGACGGCCTATGATGATGTCACATCTAGTGCATCGGATACGGAGCATGTGCAATTTGCAAATACGCGCACCACAAACACAACCACGACAACCACATCGGCGGTGCAAAAGAAAAAGCATCAACAGAATCGTACTCGGAATGGCAGTGCAACTGGTGCAGTTGAAGCATCCTCGGCATCCGGTACCTCATCGGTCATTGAGCTGGATGCAACGCCTAGTACCAGCGCGCAGGCGCACCAGCAACAGCAGCAGCAGACGCAGCATCGCAGTCGCCACGTCTATCGACGGCGGATATATCCCAGCGTGCTGGAACATGCGGGCGACAACAGCAGCGATGATGGCTGGGATTTGAGAGCGGTGCGACCGCCAAGCAACAGCAGCAGCGATCTGGACGCACGTCATGCCGATCATACGTATTTTAATAGTCGTGGTTATATGTTGGATGCGTTGCCGCCGCCACCACCACCACCACCGCCCGATACCAGTTACATGCGTTCCACATCCGCCTCCTGCACAACGGCTACGCACACCACATGTAGTGTGGACTATGGTGGTCGGGATATTTGCGGTGTGCATCGTTTAAACAACGATAGAAGAGGACCCACGCCCACAGTGGAACAGCAGCAGCAGCAGGAGCAACGACCCGCAGCGGTGCTTAAAGCCTGCTATGGTTCGGGCCTGGGCAGCGGCATTGTGCGCACGCGCTCCCGTGTTCGGTCCATGGATGAGTCATTACCAGCCGGCAACAACAGCAGCAGCAGCAGTAGCAGCCACAGCTTGTGTCAGCCACCCAGAAAACTGGCGCGCCTGGAGACGCGCAGCGATGTGCAGCTATCCTCATCCACCATGTCCAGTTTGTCGCCAACTAACTTTTATGCATTTCAACCAGGTCGTCATCGGCATCGCACCTATGCAGAGCTGGCCAGGAGCAACGAACGGCAGGTAAGACTGCGCAATCGGGCTGCTGAAATCTTATTTAAAAATTGGTTGTGTATTATTTATCAAAGGAGAATAAATCTCCTGCGTCCCAACTAGTTCTCAGCATAACAAAATATTGCATCCTATACCATATTGGATTCCCCTGGTTAAAAATCAAGATTATCATACTAGAATAAGTGTATTTAGGCGGGGCAGATGCCAAGGCGATAAAATCGCCATCATTTCAATTTAAAAAAATATATATATTTTCTGTCTATTTGGGCAGATGAGAAACCCAAGATAAAAAGATAAATTTACGTTTTTCTTCGTTATTTTATATAACAAAAAAATATTTCAAAAATCCTGGATTTGAACCAGTGACCACTCGCCAAAGCCAGTTTGTAACTGTTGCCTGTGATATTTAACATGCAAACATTGAACATTTTCTCCCAATTAATTGAATTTTCACTTTCGACTTCGAAATTGGGACTCAGTTCGGACAATTTTTTTTTGTTCAGATTTACCCCATTAAATGGCATATTTAAGTTTTTTTTTTTAAACTTTTCTGTCAGATTTCAATTTAAAAAAACTTTTCAATACCGAATTTTGTTAAACCTATAAAATAGGCCTATGGAAATCATATAACTTGGAATATATTATATTTTATTCATACATTTTCATGTGTTGTTGTTTTCATGTTGTTGTTTTGTTTTTTGTTTTGGAAACATTGAGCTACCCGAATTAAGTTGTTTGCAAGCTTAAGTAATTTTTGCTACCGCAGCGTTCCTTTTTTATAGTAACAACTATATATTACACTATGCATATGGCTGCAAGGGTATTTAAACTTCGGCAAACCGAAGGCGAAAGTTCCTGCTTGTACTCACACTGATGTTTCTTTATCGCAGGAGGCTCAACAGTCAACGATACAGACGCCGCAGCAACAGCAACAACAACAGCAACAGAGGACACAGCAGACAAGCGCCGGCTCCTGTGTGATAACCTATGTGGGCAGACCGCGCGAGCCAGATGGCAGCAGGACGGCCAGGTCAGGCCCAATGGAGCCATCCAATGTGCTGCCATCCACATCGACTGGCAGGCGACATCACAATACACACACGAATTCCAATGGAGATAATGCGGTGCTAACAGCGCCCGACCTGCAGCTGTTGGACTGGTCCTCCGATTCGAATGATGAGGACGATGATGTGGTATTTGTGCACTCCACACGCGAGCCAATACTCTCCATAGACCTGACTTCCGATGATGATGGCTTCGGTGGCAGTAACGAGGCGGCGCTGCAGCAGCAGCTGCAACGAATGCAAGAAATACGACAGCGCCGTCGACAGCAGATGCAACAGCATCAGCAGCAGCGAGAGCAGCAGCAGCAACAGCAGCGGCAGCTGCGCGAGGAGTCTCTGGCCACGTGCAGTCGCACAGCTGGCGGCGTTGAGGGATTGAATGCTGCGCCCGCAGGTGCTGCGCCCACAGCCACTGTTACGGCATCGCTGCTGCCACGCCCCAATTCGGCGAGCGATTACGAGGAAAGACGACGTCAGCGTCCTGCAGGCACCTCATTTGCCTTCTACAGCGGCGCACTGGCGGATCGTGTGGCCATCACAGACCACAACTATAGCAGCTATGATCACGCGTCGTCGACCATGGGGCCGATTATAAATCTCAGAAGTCTATTGCCCACACGTTGTCCCGGCTTGGAGGCCGAGGCAGCTGCGGCGCATTCGCAGCGCTATTTTCAGCCGATTACGCCGCCGCCCATGTGGCATTTTGGACCGTTGCCGGAGGGACAACCGCCGCCGCAACCGCCGCCACCAGCGCCAAGTGGTAATGCGGGCTCCTATGTGCAGCATACCTCAGCGGGTCCGGTTATTGCAACGCCAGTGGCGCCCCCAACAGAAGGAGCTGTGCCCAGCGGACGCAGCAGTCCCGCCGCCTATTATCATCGGTATCAGCCCTATTATGTGCCGCATTATACGATCACAGCGCTGCCGGCGAGTCGCAACAATGGTGATTACTCACCTGGACCACAAAATCCTCATTATCAGGGCGGTTTGGGCAATGCCACGGGCAGCAGTCGCAGCTCACTGAGTGGTGCTATGAGCGCTGCAGCTGTGGCCGCCACGGTGGCTGCCGCTCAGGCGCAATCATTTCACGATCTGCTCTCGCTGGCTAATGTGCCCAGTTCGCCGGTGACCAGCATGGAGAGTAGCAGTCTCGAGGATGACTATCATCAGCACCGCAGCCAAACGATGAACATGCTCAATCGGTCCACAACACCCGTGGCAGCGGCTGCTGCTGTGGCCACGGCCGCTGGTCCGCCGCCAGTTATGTCCTCCATAGTAACCGTAGCGGCTGCTGTGTCGCCGCCACCGCCGCTGGAAATGTATTCGGGTCGCACAACCATGCAGTATTGCGGTTCGCCGCCATTTAGCCTACGCCGCTCGGATGCACAATATCATAATCATCGGCAGCACTATCAGCCGCAGCCGCATCAGGGCCATCAGGCGCCACAGAATCAAATGCACGCGCACATTCATCCACCGCATCGGGCGAGCGCGATTGTGGCGACGTCATTGACACCGGCTCCACCGTATCCAGTGCATCAGAATCTGTGGTATCGACAGCAGAGCATGCAGGAGCTGCATCGCCGTCATATGACGCCCACGCCTATTGATCTCTCATCGAATCCATTGAATCTGACGAGCAGCCTGCGCACACGATATTTGCACAGTATTTGCAATTGTGTCCATGCACGCAATGGGCCTGTCTCCAGTCTAGATCCTGCCTATTATCCGGCCTATGATGCAGCTGTTCAGCAGCAGCAAACTTCCACAGCCGCGGGACCCATTGATGCGCATCAGCCACCGCCACAATTGGGTCTACAATATCAGCAGCAGCAGCAACAGCAGCAGCAGCAACAGCAGCAGCAGCAGCAGCAGCAACAACAACAACAACAACAGCAGCAGCAACAACAACAGCAGCAGCATCAGCAACAGATGCAGCAGCAACAACAACAACAGCTGCAGCATCAACAGCAGCGACGTCGCGCCGCTGTCCATCATCACATGTTCCATCATTACTCGCCGCTACACCTCGAGATTGGGCTAGCCACGCCGCTTTCGCTGGGCTCGTCGCGCATACTCATTGGACCGCCGCGTCCCAATCGTGGCGCCACCTTGGTAAGTACTGGCATTTCATGGCCTAATATATGTAAATTTAAATATATTCGCAATCGCAGGAGATTATTGAGCGCAATACGTTGCCGCATAAGTATCGGCGAGTTCGTCGACCCAGCGAAACGGACGAGGATGCAGAAAAGTGCGCCATATGCTTGTCGCTCTTTGAGATTGAGAACGATGTGCGGTCAGTAGCAACAAGTCGGTTATCCCTATGCAACTTAATACATATATATACATATCATCTGCCTTTCAGCCGTTTGCCCTGTATGCATCTATTTCACACGGACTGCGTGGATCAATGGCTGGTCACCAATAAGCACTGTCCCATTTGTCGTGTGGATATCGAGACGCATATGGCTAAGGATGCGCTGGTGCCCAGCTCCAGCGGGGTTGCAGCAGCTGCCGCGGCTGCCGCTGCTGCTGGCACAGCCGCTTTATGACATTGTGTACATGGCATTTTCATGTAAAGCGACAACAAACGAAAACACACACGAAAAACTAACGGCTCTCAATCTACTGCAAAACACTAAAAAGGAGACACAACTTTTCAGACTGAGTTCGTCATGTTAAACATTCATGTCGGGGCCAAGCAGGCAGAACAACAGCAACAGCAACAACAACAACAACCACCACAATAACAAAAATGATATGTTTAAAAAAAAAAAAAAAAAAAAATAATGCATATCCGGGCTGCACACTGCTGTGTTGCAACCTGAAGCAACAATTTTTTTTTGGTGCTGTTGCAGCTGATGCCGGCTGCCCCCATTTGGACGCACTATGGGGCAATGCATCTATTAACGCTAAATTTCCTGAGTTCGTCATGCAGGGGCCAGGCCGGCAGCGACAATGAAAATTCTCTTCAAATTCTTTTCAAACAAAAAATACACAAAAAAAAAATGCTAAAATTATCAAAAAAAAAACCAAAAAAAAAAAAAAAAATACAAAACGGAAACTTAAACAAAACAAATCGTCAAACGTCAGCCAGTTGGAACTGTGAACCCACCAAAACAGGCGAAAGCAGGTGTAAAAAATTTGCTGCGTTGCGTTAAATTATAAACAAAAACAAAACTACAACAAAAAAACAAAAAAAAAAAAAATCAAATCAATCGAAAGCAAAAAACTTTGGCTCAAACTCTACGTACATACATATATTATTATTATATATAAAAATTAATTGATAGGTGGTTTCTTTTTTTTTTTGGCATAATCATCGAATCATATTTCCTATATTATAAAATTATGTCCATGTTTTGTGAAACGAAATTCTTGTGATTTACACCCACACACATATATATATGTACTACGTATTGTTAAAGTGTGAATGTCGCCTCCCCATGGTTAATAATTATTCAAAATGTACCAAACTGTAATTGTTATTGTATGACCCCCCCCAACCGTGACCACTTCCCCCCTTTCCCATATTTTACAATTTGTCACGAAATTATAAAGTGTGTGGTACCATCAAAAAACGACAAAACAAAAACATTCAATTCAAATGCATTTTAATCCTATCTATTGAATTCTATTTGTTGCCATATTTGTAATTTGTAATTGATTTTCTGGTTAATCTAAACTGATCTGAAGCGTTGCGTGGCGCTAACAGCCACAAAAAAAAAAAAACTAATTTTAATTTACGATTAAGTTTTTTTCTGGGTAAACCCAAAAACAAAATCCAATTCAAAGTTGGTCACAGGATACTATACATTATATTATATTGATAAACATGAATTGCAAATCAAATACATATATTCAATATTACATTTTAAGCATATATTTCATTTCTTGATATTATATCAAACGCATTTTCCCCCGTATAAAAATCAGCACCAAAAATAGGATAACTACTGGGGCATATACGATACGCCTAAGCTAGAGACTTGGATGGTGCCCCCATTTATAATTATATATTAATGCCATGTATTTAGGTACATGCTAACTTTTATTAAGCTTTTACAGCACAAAGACTTAAAAACTACAGCTAAAAATTGTTAAATGTTTAACAATGATATATATATAATGCCAAGCTACAGATTTTTGTATGACTGAGTTAGAGACATCCTATATCTAGGTTACATTACTGGGTCCAGCTGCTGTATCGTTTCCACCATCATTGTCGTCATCGTCCTGATCCTTGGTCATATCGGCAAAGAAGTCCGAGGCGTTTGTGCACTTGGATGAGGGCAAATTGTGACGTTTCTCCTTATAGGCATTGTGCTTCTCATTGTACTTGATGTCGCCAAAGTCCTCGAAATATTTTACATTCCAAAAGCGCACATCGTTATTGTGTGACGAGGATGCCAACAGTTCACCGCTGCAATTGATGTCCAGCGATTCGATGGGCATATTATGCTGACCCACAACGCCCAGATTGCGGTAGGGCGCAATGTGACAGGCACGAATGTTACCATCCTCACCAGCCACGCAAGCAATTCTATCCGTAATGGGTATCATCAGACTTATGGGGCTCTTGATGCCCGGATACATATCGCAATGATAGCCAAAATAGCCCCAATTGTATGTATAAAGGCGCCCTTTAGATGTGCCCGCCACCAGCTTGGAGCTGCCACGATAAATGCCCATGCAATTGAGCTCCTCTTCGTACGGTTCCGATTGCACATATAATTTACGAGCACCGATATTGTAGGTGGTTAAATAGCCATCGGCACTGGTCGCCAACAGCAGCTTATTCTGTTCGTTGGTAAGCATTTGGGTGATCTGATCTTCCACCTCCTTCAGCTCGAATATGGCATCTTTGGTGCGAAAATCCCAAAGCTTAACCGTGCCGGCATCATCCCCAGTGGCAAAAAGACGCTCGTCGAGCACATGCAGCTTATTGATGGCATCATCGTGTGCCGTCTCGTATAGCTTCTTGAGCTTCTCCGTTTCCATGTCCGTGACCATGACGCATTTGTCCTTGGAACATGTAATCAAACTGCGTCCATCCTCTGTGAACTCGACATCGCGACAGGCCTTGGCATGCACCTCAATGGTGCGCAACAGTTTATTCTCCTCATTACCATACTCGTACAGATGCACATCACCAATTATGGTCGCCAGAGCGATGATATCGCGATCTGGATGGAAGCAAATGTCTGTGATGAAATCCTCTAGTTTGATTTCTGGCGGGGCACTGCGTGGCTTCTTTATAGCTGCTATAATGGCACGCACTGTCTCATCCGTTTCATCATCGTCATCCAAATGTGAATAATCAGCACCTCCACTGGCGCCCGAACCACTTGCTCCCACTCCATCTGTTGCCGTTTGCTCCTTGCGCCTCTTGGCACTGCTCGCACCACCAGATGCAGCCTCATCTATCATTGAATCATCGGAGTCTGAGTCCTCCGCATTCGGATCAAAGCTGCCATCGCTGCTGATGCTCTCGTTCGAGCTGCTGTGGCCATCAGCTTGTTGCGGCTCTGGTGCGCCCATGTCCACCAAATCGTATTCATCGTCATCGCTCTCGGATTCGTTGAGCACCTCCTGTTCGATTTCAGCTATTACACCAACTACCATATCGTCATCAATGTCATCGAGCTCGTCTTCATTCGCTGGCGCCTTGAAATGCTCATGCCTGTCCATAATTTCGATAAAAATATGTTGACTTATTCGATAAAGCAATAAATACTTACGTATGCATAGTAGGAATGACCTAAAATCTGATTTTTTCTCGTTTTATTGGACAGAACACGCTTTTTTTCGCCAGAACCAAAAACCAAGAGTAGCAAGAGGAAGCATGACACACAACAAAACACATGCCTGGCGCACAGCTGATGGCATGGCAACAACAACATCACCAACTACTCGAGAACAATTTGCAGTTAATGCGTCGAAACACCCTGTAGCCAAAAATTGAATGTGCCCAACAGAGCTCGATGACTTTTATCGCGGCTATAATATAAATGGTAGCTGAATAACGTTTGAGTATTCTTTTTGGTAATATATTAATGTAGTTTTATGTATCGTATTAACATTTAATGTGGTTCTTAAATTATATGTACATGATTCCGCTGTGTCTCTCCTTGCCAAATTTTTTTGCATACAGGGTATTTAAGCATAAAAAAAACTAGAACGAATGCAGTGCTGCCAGACAGTCGAAAAAAGTTTATTTCAGTTGCCGTCAAGCTCTAGCAATGGTGTTATGAAAAAGCGCACATACATCTCCTCCTGGTCATCAGATTGCATCATGAAATGCATCTCTAGCAAACCACTGGCATCCGTTTTAATGGCCACCTTTGTGGCCACCTGCATTGCCTTGTTGGTCAGCTTGATTTGCTGGCATTTGTAACGAGCCACCGTTGTCTCACGGCAATTAAACAATATTATCATATCACTGGATTTGGCCACTTCCACGCTGGACTCTGCCTGCATGACGCCCAATGTGGTGATCTTAAAGTGTGGTTTTAACGGCGAAATAGTAAACTCATACTCATCAGCGGCCTTGTCAAGCTCGTGAAAGATATTGGACAGATCTGGACCACGCATAAATATGGTGTTCAAGCTTGAACTGTTCAAATCCAGCTCATACTCCATGGGCTCCTCCACGTTCGTAGTCTTAATGGAGCATTCTGTGCTGACCTGATCGTCATCGTGCGGTTCCAGCAGCAGCAGCAGGGGTGCACCTTCTCCCTTATACAACATTTTGATGCTGCAATCGGACAGGCCAAACAGACTCAGGCACTCGGCCAGTACATTGATCTTCACACTGAAGCTTGGCGCGCCGTCGACCTTGAACTCGGCAAAGAAAGCGGGCGCTATAAACAATGTGGCCTGTATGGATTTGCCCTGCTCCACCGTGATGAGTAGTCCATCTTCACTAGCTTGCAGCGTGCCAAACTGTAAAAATGGGTATTGATCAATGACAGTTGAATTGCTTAAATTATTAACTAGTTTGCTTACATCACTGAAACAGATTGCTTTAATGGATGAGTAGAAGGTCTTTATGTGCTCCAAACGGCACACCAGCTTGTAATTCTCATACTGGGATTGCGTTAACATTCTGCGATTTTTAATGATACCCTTCTCGTACAGCAGCTTCGAGTGCTGCATCAATCCTCATAGAAATCGTTGTGGAAATATCTAAACTGATCCAGGGTCAAGATCTGTGCCCGTGGCTCTAGATTTAGAAGCCAATGCAAACGTTGTGCCAACACGTGCTCACAGGTAAACGAAACTTGATTGCTCCTGTTGATGTCTTGATCCTGCTGCTCCCCCTCCTCCACACCCTCCTCCTTGTCTGTTAGCTGCAACACACAACGCTGGAAATAGCGGCACTTGCAATAATTTACACCTGGTACGACGCGCACAACATGCGCCAAGTTTCGCTTGCTGCTCAATTCCGCTATGCTCCGTAAGCGATCTGCTGTGTAGTAGATAATAAAGCTCCACTCATCAAGCAGACGCAGTGCCCGCTCTAGAAGATCCTCGCCCAACAAGGCGCTTAACTCTATAAACAACTCAGCGCGCTCAGCTGTAATAAACATATTCGTTATTATTGTCTTAATATGTCGCAAGTACTACCTGTAGTTAAGATTGTACCATTCGCACGTTTGTATTTATTAAAAACCTGCTGCACTAAGCCGGGTAAAAACAAATCTCCCGCTGCTAATAATTTATAATTATCAAGCGCCATTTACAAATCTAAAAAAAATTGCACGTTCGTCAAATTAGCGGCGCGAATTTAGCGTCGATTTTTTAGTACTTGGTATCGGAAGAGGAATCGTTCACTTTCAAATGCGTTTATTTACATTTTTAAGCAAAAAACCAAATAAATCAATTTGCAGAATTGTAAGAAATGATATTATTTACTGTCTACATTCATTTGTTTTTCAATTTTAGCCTTTAAGATGGGTAAAGCAAAGGGTTGAACAATTAGGTTTTCATCCTTGTTTAAATATGTTGTTTCAGGGATAACTGCCTTGAAAGCCTCCTAAACGCGATAAAAGCCTCAAGTTTAAGCTAACCAATCTTCAAAAAACAACAGTGTAGCTACCTCGTTGCAAGCCCCATAAAACATGACCGTACACAATTAGCCTTGTACTTGAACCTTATTATCCTTTCTCAGGAATTATGGCCCTCAATGTACGCTATACCAATTTGAAGATACATGTTTCAAGAAGCCTAACGTAATAGCCGTAAACCCATTGATTGACCAGTAAAATGGTCGTTGGTAAGATATAATGCTGTTAAACAAGGCAACAGCTTATTTAAGAGTTTATACACAGTATTATAACAAAAGGGTGGCAATGTTTCACTCAATATTTATTTGTTTTCTCCGATAATGTCCCCAAATGCCCGGTTTTATTTGGTGTTGTGCTTAAAAACATAAATAAATGCATTTAAAAGGGAGCGATTCCTCTTCCGATAGGTCACCGCCGCTAATTTGACGCACATCGCACAGTGCCTGTGAAAGTAATGTTATCCATCAGCTGTTCTGTTGTGGCATTGACTCTGTTATCATCTCTTAATGTCTGTTAGTTAGAACCAGTTCATTATGGAAGTATTTTTCGCTCGCTCACGCATCGTCTAAGCCAACACTAGCTGACTGTCAAAATCGTTTGTTTGCGTGTACTCGATTTCGCCGCGTACGGCATTTCCAGCATTTTTACATATTAAATATTAGTTTAAGTACATTATTGATATCATTAGAAGAAAGACAGGATGATGCACACACTGATGTTCGTTGTTTTAGCGCTAATCAGCTGTCTGCCTAATAACAATGGTGCGTATTTTGCAGCAGCGGCGTCGCTGTTTATGTGGTGTGCTGTGATTGGCCACTCAGCTCTTGCCGCCCTATAAATATCAATTATACGATTCCTATCAATAATAATAAATACTCTCACAGCTGTTCAGAATAACTATGTGACATGTGGCTCCATATTGAAATTGCTCAACTCGGATTATGCGTATCGACTGCACTCCCATGATGTGAAGTATGGCTCTGGATCTGGTCAACAATCGGTGACGGGCGTTGAACAGAAGGAGGATGTCAACAGCCACTGGGTGGTCAAGGCGCAAACCAAGAAGCTGTGCGAGCGCGGTGAGCCCATTGCTTGTGGTGCGACCATAACCTTGGAGCATTTGACTACCAAAAAAAACCTGCACTCGCATCACTTTTCATCGCCGCTCTCCGGCGAGCAAGAGGTGTCCGCATATGGCGTCGATGGAGTCGGCGACACCGGTGACAATTGGGAGGTCGTTTGCTCCAACGATAGCTGGATGCGAGATGCACACGTAAGACTGCGCCACGTTGACACTGGCATGTATCTGGGCATGTCGGGACGGTCTTATGGCCGACCCATTTCTGGCCAAATGGAAATCGTGGGTCTGCACAGTCCACAACATGGAACACGTTGGACTACCTCTGAAGGCCTCTATATCGTTCCAAAAGACAAGGAGTCGACGCACGCGGAATACGCTCACACGGAACTGTAGTTACAGACCAGGATAAGATTTTTACGATTAGTTGATTACCTCTAATTTAGCTGAATTTATGTAAAGCGAACCAGTTTGTTTGCATTAAAAAGAACAAGTAAATTTGCGTTGTTCAACACTGCTCGAGCAGACGTTGCTTATTTAGTATATATCGTGGTTTCGTCGCGTTAGGCGCGTCTTTCCAGCCTTTCTCGTAAAAGTTATTAACATTTATTTATTCGTTAATTATTTGCACATTTCGTCTAATTGAGATGCGAGTATTACGGCCGAACGCGAAATAGATCCACTATTGGTGAATTAAGCATTATCATGTACGTACGCATTATATTAACATCTACGTACGCATTAAGGCATACAAGTATGCATGTATGTATGTATATGCATACGTGTTTTAGCGCGCGCTTTTATACATACAAACATATTTTTATATTACGGTTTCACCAGCTGTAAGCCCTTAACAGTTTATTTTTGCACTCCAACAATATTTGCTTAATGGCTAGCAGCTGTTTCGCGTTGTAAACAATTATTGTGTACATACAGGAATTTGTATATACATATATGTAAATGCGAATATGATTAATAGTTTTTAAATGCGAATTAGATTGGCAACAGCGTCAAATACCCTGTAGCATGCATTTAAATATTATATTGAAAGTTGAATCATTTTTAAAATGCTGTGAATATTGGTTATTTTTTTAATGAATGTCACTTAATTTTTTGAAAGAATTGCGAGATTGCGCTTTGTTTACATTTGTGTGCACAAAACAATTGAGGTTAGTTCTGAGTATATACATACATATATATATGTACATATATATATATATATAAATATGTGTGTATGGAAATTCATGCTCATTAGCTGGATGGTTTATTGTTTGTTTCTTTTGTTTAGAGCTTAGTCAATGCTTTGTGTGCACATCCTGTCAGTCAGTAAGCTTAGTAAGGTCAAATGCAGCAGTATCCCCCCACCCCCCCTTACCACACCCCTCACTTTTACATATTTCTCATAAACGCGTTGTCCTTGTAACCATTTAAGCGTAAATTGCTGGCGACCAAAAAGAATTGCGTTATCTGTTTCTCAGTGAAAACATACAAAAAGGTCCTAATCTTGCCCTATCTGAGGGCTATAGTAAAGGATTAAAGATCATCTCTGCGGATACTGAGAAATTATCGCAAACATAAAAGCAGCTTGTGTTGCCGCTGATAGCCTTAACTGTTTGTAAAGGGTCCAGCTCATTGCCTGTGCTTTCGGAAAGCTACAATGGCCAGAACGTGCGTTTAGCTTTATCGATTCTTGTTTATCAGTGGGCCCGAGCGGTCTTCACAGCTGAATGACTGACTAACTGACAGATTGACGTACGCTTTCTTTAAAAGTTTGTTTTTTTTTTTTTATATATATACGTTACACAATATTATGATATAAGGCATGTGTGTGGGCGTGACTTCATCTATATATATCGCACTCTTTGTGGCACACACACGCACACACACGCACACAGACACACAACCGTTACTCGCACGCACGACTGCATGGCTGAGCAATAAAAATTGTTGCCTGCTTTTGAGCGTTTGCCCCTTTTTAAAGCATACATAAATAAAAAAAAATAGTTCGCGAAATATTCAAACAATTTTTACTATCAGCCGGTTGTATTTAATGGCAGCATGATAAGTTAGACTAAACTAAACTCTAACCATATATACATATATCATACATAAATTAAATAACCTCTCCCAAGGCTAATGAGTATCGAGTGGCTGACGACCTGCTGTTTAATTTTGTAGCAGGCGCAATTGAGCTTAGCTCCCAGCAAAGCGAAGGAAAAGTTTCTCAGTTCCACAGGCACCTGTTTAAAAAGTACAAGGCAACAACTAAAATCACAGAAGAACTTACAGGCATAAAAATCTGTATACATCTCATAAATACCGGCAATCAAGGTCAAACAGAGAAGTTCTAACAAAAAGGTTACAAGACAAAATCTCGTATTGTCCCTGAAACCTCCAGAATTGACATTGCAAGGGTTTCAAAAAAAAACAAAAAAAAAAAACAGATGTTCGGCTCTGATTCCCTAAAAATATTTTAGTATATTAAACCGAAAAATGTATTAGAAAGATAGTTCCGTTAATTATAATTATAATTCGCCAAATCACTAAATTAATTTCGAGCTATTTGACGTTTAATGCACAAAGTCTAGAGACATATGTATAAAAATAATTAATAATTTCGCTTCGCTGATTGTGTGAGGGTCAGGCTCTACGATTTGCCAGCCATTCACGTAGGCGTAGGCTCCCGAGAATTATTGCGCTTGGCCTTCGTTTTCTTTCCCCTGTCCTTTTGACTGTCGTCGGTGACGCAGCTCTCTCATCGCACTTAACATTGAAAACCGAAAACAAGCCCCTAAGTGGGCCGAAAAGGCCTGTCAACAACAACAACAACACCAACAACGACAACGACGACAACAACGGTAACTGCCGACGCCGCGCTCACTGAGAATGCGCAGCACGCCATAACCATTCCCAAGCTCCATTTGAGAGAACAGACAGTCAGAGAGAGAGGGAGAGAGAGAGAGAGAGAGAGAGAACAGTTAAAGCACGTTGTAGACATACACAGCCATACACACATGCATGTATGTTATATGCACATGTCGAATGTTGATAGTGAAAGTTCTCAGCAGCTACAACAAAAATCAGTTTGTGTTTTTAAAGTTTACATGAAACTAATAGCTACAGCGAAAGCAAAAGTTTTTACATTTAAAGCAATGCTCTTTCTTATATTATCTTGATAAAAATAAAATAATCAAAAATATTTAATGATATTATTGATATTTGATATTTGATTTGAAAATATCAATTAAAAGGTTATGACCATGATTGTACCAGTTAACAAATATTGCAGTTGAAAATGTGGAAACTTAATAAACTAGATAACATTTTTTGTATGGCAATAATATTGTTAAGACTTTGCAATAGCGGCATTTTAAAGATTTCTTTAACAGCAGCTGTTACAGCTAACAGATACAATAAGTAAGCGCGCTTGCCCTTGTCTATCTATCCAGTCCTCCTTCTGGCTCTCTCGTTCCGTTTGCCTCTCTTTTGGCAGCCACGCAAATACCGTTAACACAGTACATCGTGAACAGTTGAGCGAGCAAGTTTAAGCAAACGAAACCGTGCAGAAAAAAAACCCGAGTTCAATAAAAAACAAAAACATTTTGAAAAAAAAAACAAAAAAAAAAAAATTAAAATGCCATAAAAATGGCTGACACGGATGAATAAACTTGACAAATGTTCTATTATACATAACTTTCAATTTAGTGGAACATTTCTTACGCATATTGACGCGACTTGACGTTGTGTTATATAAATCTCAGCTAACATACACATATGTAAGTGCGTGTGTATTTGTGTGTGCGTATGCCGCGTGACTATGTGTGTGTTTGCGCCCGTACAAATAGATAATGTCCGGTTCATTTTGTAGTGTCAATTAAAATACATTAAGAATATTACGCATACGCAGTGTTGTCAGCAGAAAATAAAAACCTAAGATAAGCCAACAGATCCAAATAATGTAAGTTAGTTTTAATATATATCTATATTTATTTTTAATATTGTTACAATAATTATAAGTTTTATAGAAATTAATATATGAATTTTAATTTGTCGGCTTACATTGAAAATTGTGCGTATGTTGCAATTTCATATCAGTTCGATTTCATTCCATTAGATTCCACAGTTTCCGCAACATTTATTGATTATCAGTTGGTAAAAAGCTGACCAGTCGTACCCATGCCACCTGTACCCCATCCTACCTGTTAATGAGGCCCTTTCAGTCATGTCTTATGCCCATTTTAGTTTAGTTAATTGCTTATTCAATTTCTTAAGCGCACATTTTACGTTCTTTTGCTTTCATGTTGTTCATTTCTAATGTTCAAGAATTTTTTCATTTATATAGCCCCTCTTCATTCGGAAATCGTAGCTCTTGAATTTTCCTAATGCAAGTATTCTAATTCCTTTCTTTTCCAAAGCCAATGGTAGAGAGGCTTTTATTTATTTTATTTTCGCTTACAAGCAGCTGCTTTTTTTTTTTTTTTTTTTACTGGTACATGTTGTTTTCTTGTTGTCATCTGGTCATCTGGCTTCCCACAGCCACGCCATATTTCCTGGCAAAACGCATGTCCTTCAGGGCTGCTTTGCCTCTACATGCTTTGTTATCCTGCCATTGTTAGGCTCGTATTGTTTGTTTGTCTCCTGGTAAGTGTGCTCGTGTATTCGGCCAGGCGCAAGCAAATGGCCAAGTTGCCGTCAATTTTGGGGACATTTTGCTGGCAGCTTGGCTGAGCTGTCGCCGTTTCATTTGTTGTGCCGTTTATTATTGTTATTGCTTTTGGCTTTGCTTCTATTTTTCTTATTTTCTTTATTGTCCAACGCCTGTTTTTGTTGTTATTGCTATCGTTGAAATTCAACATGAAGTATTTTAGCCGTTTTCTGGTCCGTTAGGAAAAGCGCATGAAGAAAATAAAATACGAAAAGGAGAGTAGCTTACGGTAAAGTGCCTGCAGATGGACATCGTTTACTGATATCCTGTTTAAGTTAATGTTAGGGGATACCTTTTAAATATATATATTTACGTTTCAGAGGACTACCTCTTCCGAAAAGCTTATTCGAACTCGGGAACTTTCCGGAATGCAGATTTCTGATACCTCGATTTGATTTGCTTATTTATTTAATTTGTGTCTTTCTCTTAGCCCGTGGGAAATGTAAAGTTTAGTTAAGTTGGCGTGTTTTTATTTGATATTCTTCGATAGCCCATACACATATTTTCAAACAAAAAAAAATTAGAAAAGGGTTTATAAAAAAAGAAAAAAAAAAACATTTTGTGGCCAAATCTAATAACAACTTGGTTGATATTCTCAGGCATATACATGTTTTTGTCGTCCTAAGGCCTATTTGGAACTCAATTATAAAAGCTGCTTCCATATTTACCTAGCTAACAGAGCATTCACAGTGACGCTAACAGCGCTAACAGCCAACCGTTAAGGTTAACAGCGTGCGCATGAACGAAATTGAGAGCGATAACGGCATCAACTGTAAACGGCTGCTCAGCTGATTCTGACTACGTTGCGGGCTTTGTCCTTGACAAGGTTTTGTTTTTCCAACAATATTCTTTTTTTACTTTTCGTATTTGTGTTGCTGTTGCGTGAAAGAGAACGCTCAACTGAGCAACTGAGAGCTTGTGCGCCTAAAATAGAGAGAGAGAAAGAGAGAGAGGCGCAGCCATTGGCCATTTGATGCGCGGCATTCATTTTGCGAAAAAAAAAAAAACAATTATTTTTTCCTGCCCAGGCGAAAACATTCTGCGTGGGTGTTCTGTTGTGCTGCCTTTTGTCTGTGTAAGTTTTGTGCGTGCGCGTGTGTGTGTGTCCGTGTGCGTGTGACTTTGTAGGGGGCTACTATTCGCGTGCAAATCTCGCACACGATTTGTGAGCCATTCCAATGGCTTGACAGTTTTGAGACAGCCCACAAAACTTTCACTTTTAACCATTGACTGCGGCATTGTGGAGCATACGGACCTCGTTTATTGCTTGGGGTTGGACTCGCACACTGGGAATTCCAATTGCATATATTTAAGCCCAGGCCGCAATTTTAATTGTCGTCCAGGTAATTGGTTACAAGGTCATTTTTATTGCACTTACGTGTAAAATAATTGAGGAGTTGATAAATTACAGACTTTAACTGTAACTGTATGTCATGAAAAAGTCCAACGAGCAGGTGTTTTACGTGAACTATTTGACTTCCCTATACTCATTGGAAACTATTAGCTTGACCTCAAAGTTTCTAAACTTTTAAATTTTAATAACAATAATTTTTAGTTTAAATGTAACTTTTTGTTGTTTCATAACTTACCTGTACTTATTGGAGACTATTAACTTGACCTCAAAGTACCTAAAATTTTAATAACAATATTTTTAAGTTTGGTTTAATATGTTTTTAGCTAACTTTAATCAGTTTTTAAGAAGCTTTTGCTCATTAGATACAAGTGAACGTACTACAAACTGTTGCCTAATTACTTAAATGGAGTGCACTTATGATTTCGGCTCAAACGTCGTAATACTCAAATCATTCAGTGCACGTGTGTACCTACTCACTACCTAACGGCACACAAATTCAGGCACTTGTCAGCCACTTTACAGTTGTTAAATGCGTCTAAGGCATGCCCGGGATGGAGGGAGCGAAAGAAATTTAGAGACTTAAGCCCAATGCTAAGTCCGCTTGTAATATTTACTTATGGCATTATACATACAGATTTAGCTGTGTGTACAATGCACAAACTGCAATTATTAAGGTATGGCATAATTGACAGAAGCCACAAATGCAAATGCAAGTTCCGAGCACAAATAAAAGCGTCTTAAGTGCAACTTATATTCACAGTCATTCCGTTCGGCATTAATTCAACTAACATATAATCCTTGCAGTCTGTGTGCCTAAGTCCTTATCATTTAATACCCGAAATATTATTATTACTATTATTATTATTACTACTGTTATCATTATTATTATTATCATTATCATTATCATTATCATTATCATTATCATTATCATTATCATTATCATTATCATTATCATTATCATTATCATTATTGTTATTATTATTATTATTATTATTATTATTATCATTATCATTATCATTATTGTTATTATTATTATTATTGTTATTATCATTATCATTATCATTATCATTATCATTATCATTATCATTATCATTATCATTATCATTATCATTATCATTACCATTATCATTATTATTATTATTATTATTATTATTATTAATATCATTATCATTATCATTATCATTATCATTATCATTACCATTATCATTTTCATTATTATTATTATAACAAACAAACACAACTTTATCAAAAATCCAAATTTGGGCGAGCCGGATTTAAACGATTTAAAATTAGTTAAAGCTTAAAGCTAACTTTTTCGTTGCACAACTTGCAGTCATTCGAGATTTACTACGCCCAGTGAAGCGATCGCCCATTTGCAGAGTTTAATGTTCGTTTCTATATTTTATGAGCCTTGTGAAATTGACTCCATTTATGCATAAATAACATTCACGCAGAATCGCATTTTTCGCCCTGTACATTTTGTGCAATACTCGTTGCTGGATTTTTTGGTTTTTCGATTTTCTGTTTTGGCAGTTGCATTACACGAATGCCCCTTGGATGCCCCTCGGTCATTGTCAACGGAGGGTCATGTAAAATTTGTGAATGCAATTTGCATTTGTCCATGCGCTGGACACAGCACGCTCGGAGTGGTCGCTGGGCTGACCGAGTAGGGTAACTAAATCTGCCCCTAATGGTGCCAATTTGACAACTAATGCATTGCCATACCAATACCACCGCCCGGCCCAGAATAGCATGTGCGCATGCAAGGGGAACTCAATTAAGGCAAATGAGTTGAGTTTATGCGCTAAGGCTTAGGCTTAGGCAGCTTTAATCAGCTTTGGCTGCCAGAAAGTGCACAGTTGGAACAGTTCGCGCAGCATAAATATTTGTTCACTGCCAACTCAAGGATATCCTTGATGTTTGCACAGCAAAAGCTTGTAAGTAACAAAACAACAAAAAAGGACAAGCGAAAATGCATCCGGCAATTATGAATGAAAAGGGCAAAACTGCGACAAGCAACAAGAGAGGTGCCAGGAAACATTACAAAGCTCAGCGGAGACGGAAATTATGCACACAGTATAACTGAGTGTGCGTGTGTGTGTGTGTATGTGTGACCGAAACTTAAATGTTGCGACTGAAAAGGCTTAAAGTTCGACGCCATATTATGTAACGCTCTCTGTCTCTTTCTGGCATTTCTCGCACTCTTCGTGCTCACGCCAGGTTTTACGACCTCGCTTAAGTGCATAGCCTTCAAAATGGTTGTGGTAGCAGACGCGTGCAAGGACATTGGATCTCGCTTTCGATGCTTTGGCAGGCAACATTCATTACTCAACACTGTCGAGACATTAATACAGGCACACGTACACACATTCGCACAGCTTAAAGTTCGTCGCACATTTATTTCCGTAAAAAACGGCAGCTACAACTACAGCTACAGTGGGTGTGGCAGTAAAATAATATTAATAATATAAATATAAATAATAGTTAAATAACTCCGAGAACTTTAAATGCCCAACAAAATTTACTAATAAGGAAAAGCCATTCAATCAATTCCGATTGTTGATTAATTGTTAATTCAATTTAATTTAAGTTTGAATTTCATTTTGGTGACAAGATCAACAAATATCGATAAAATTAGGCATTCAAGTAGATAATCACACATGGTAAAAAATTTATTTTTTTTCACAAAATTGAAACGATTTAAAAGAATTAATTTGAAATTGACACTGCTTGCAAAATACGTACATAAATGTAATCTTTATACGTAAGTGATAATACACGCCGGAATATATTTATACACAAATATCGGAACTCTTACCATAGTCCGGCTCGTAATGCATTGCGCTTCAAGTACGAGCATTAAATGTGCCAGGGTACCCGCCCTCCGCCTTTGCAGACTGCGACTGCTGCTCATTTTACAGTTTGCATACAACGAATGCAACGAGAGCATAACATTGTTGGCAACAAAAGCATCAGAAGCTGGTCGACGAAAATGTTGGCTGGGGTTGGGTTTTTGGCAGCAACAGACAACGAGAAAATGCCGGGGAATTAACTACAAAAAGTGCTCATAAAAATAATCATTGCGATTTGTATACACATGATGAGACTTGGGACCCACATATATATAATTATACCCTGAACCCATTAAAAATGGGTAAAAAAGGGTATTAATGTATTTCTGCATTTCTGACCCCATAAAGTATATATATTCTTGGTCCGTCTGTCCGTCCGTATGTATGAACGCAAAAGTCTCGTAACCTTTATGATCTAGATATCCTAATTTGCAACGCAGGTCCTCCTAGAGCCCCTGCAGGATAATAATCTGATAATCGATAAATTGTCCGCTTTCCAAGTAATCGATTAAAATCGATATCGATTACTAGAGTCACCAAACTTGACATGTAGCTTCTAGACTGTTATATAAGTATCATTTTATAGTTAATGAAATGAAAATCAAAGAGGTTTCAGTGTATCCCCTAGTCGGGAACTTCTCACTTGAGCCTCTTACATGTTTTATTTCTATGTATCAAAACTTTTAAAAGTTTGTATGTCTGTACGTACATGTTTTGTACAAACACCAGCATGTCATTCCTGCTTAACTGCATTGCAAGGATATGCCAAATGCATACGTCAATGAATTATTGGGTAGGCAAGACATAAAAAGAATCTTGGGCTCAAATGATTGCATACTTTCAGGCTGTCCATGAAAAGTGCCCAACGATTTTACGACTCTTCCTGTTCGTGTAAGTCGGTCTACTATCGGTTCCATTGTTCTCGTAATTTAAATTGTTTCTTGTGCCACTGCAATACTGAAATGAATAATTCATTTAGGGCTTTGGTTATTTGAGAGGGTGCATGACAAATGCAACTTGACATTGGACTTGGTGAATGGCAACTAGAGTTTTTCAAGGTTTGTCGACGATGTTGGAGGCTTGGTAAATCCTGTTGAATTTTTGTACAGATTTGAGCCTGAATGCGGTTGCAAAAGGCTTTATGTAAATATGTGAAAATTATATATTTTATATATATTGTATGCGAAAGATAATATGATGAGTAACACCTATCCTATTCTATTTTTACTTGCAGGTTCGTTGCCTACTTCTCAATACCAAATCTACTTACCAATAATAAACAAATTATAAACTACAGAAAAAACACACACACAACTCAACAACAACAACAATAAACACACTCTGCGATCAACACTGGCCTGGTCCAATAGCAACAATAAAACAAATAATAATGACAATTGCAGATAAAAAAAAACACACACAGACACAAATACAAAATACAAGAATATGCATATTGCTAATTAAATTATGAATACGCAAAACTAATTAAACCACAATGCTCGTATAACAGCTATGCCCACACATATATATGTTACATATGCCCGCCCAGCTATGCCAATAGATATACTTAGCCTCCTAGATGTATGTCAATATTTGTGCAATAGTTAAGAGCAAAGAAAATGCCTAAAACACAAGAACTGGAATATCAATATCAATATCAATAGCAATATGAATATCAAATGTCTAATATATAGATTGTTTACCCTCTTGCAAATGTCTGCTGTTTACTAAACTTTTTAATACTCGTAATACCCATAACAATATTGTTTTATGAATGTATATAAATTTCGAACTACTTGTATGTGCCTTGTAAAGCGACTGATAAGCCCGACTATCTGTATAGTTTAGTCTGCTCAAAAACCAACTAGATATATGTATATCTAGCTAAAGAGATATATGTATGCGTGTGTGTAATGCAGTCAAGTCCAACGACGCGTTGATCGTATTCGTACGATTTTCATTATAAAAATTTGGAAACATTTAGGAAACCACAGAGCCATTGGATATGATGCGTAACACGGGCCAACTATGTGCGTTTTTCTTTGCTACTAATAAAAATCTAGAAACCACGCTGCTTTCTGCTTTCTAAATAACAAGAAATCATTCATAAGATTTATGAATACAAAAAGTGCATGCTGCTTGAGAACGCTTGAAAACTCGCATTTACTGGACTCATTTTTAATTTATTTCAACTCTATGCTACTCTTCTGCTTATACTTAGAATAGCTGCTGGAGATCTGTGCAGATCCTACTTGAAATTTAACTTTATCTCTTTTTCACAAAGCAACCAATACAACAACTATACTTTATATATAATATACACTACATATATACTTACTTTAACTGTACACAAGACACGCCAAAACGCACTCTCTACTCGTTCACAGAATCTAAAATATTTTGTTGTGAATTTCGCGTATTGAAACATAATTTTATTCTACTCAGTGCAATATCTACACATATATGAATTGAATAAGTTTTCTTATTATCTTATTTGTTCAACTAATTTTTCTGGTATATGCCTATCCCCCCGAATAGCAAACTTTTACACAACATTTTTGGCTCTATGTGCAATTAATAAATAAACTCACCAACTAAGAAAAAATAACTACAAATTAACTGCAAGCTCAGCTCGCTCGTTTTCTTCATCTACAAAAAATTTAACCACAAAAAAAAAAAAAACAAAAAAATAAAAAGAAATACAAATTTAATTAATAAACTTTCAATAATTGGCTGCGATTGAACTAATTATTTTATGCTTCTAATTATTTTATGCAAATTTTCGTTGAACCAAATTAATCAACTGAACTGAAACCAAACCAAAAATTTCCAATTAAATTAAATAATGTCACGCGAAAACTCACCACGTCACGGCTCGATCCGGCGTCATTTGAACAACAGAGACTCGCCAGCGGGCTCGCCGGGCTCCCCACATCCATCGAACCATCCTCATTATCACCATCAGCAACAGCCACCGATAATGGAGCATGCCGGCGCACCCATATCCACGTCCGCATCGAATATCGCCACAGTGCTGGAGGATGGAGAGAATACGATTTTGCCGCCATTGAGCGGATCCGGACCAAGTCGACAGCGTTCGTTGCGCGATCGGCTCAAGGATGGTATCACCGGCAGCTTCTCCTGGCAGTAAGTCCTGCTTTCAAGTATTTCTTAAAAGCTTTTCCAAATTCCAATTTTTTTTTAGTCTCGTGTTAAGTTTAATTTGTTTTGCCATATTCGAAATTACAATTTTTTAAGTAGTGTTCGTTTTTATTGAACATTTTTTTTTTGGAAAAATTGTATTTAAAAGTTTTTATAGTTTTTGAATTCTTGTATTTGCGTAAAGTTAACTATTCTTAATTAAGACAAACGACTCTCACTAATAATTCGAAGCAGCACGCAGAAAATTTAATTTTATACCAACTCTTATATAAAAACACAATTTTGAGCTCCCACAAACTAGTTGCACACAGTTAGGATCTCACTTTGATGATAACTTAATGCAAATTCAGCACATACTTAAATGCACAGCACATGAAATGAAACATTTAAAGCATTTAGGAACTAATCCTGAACTGAACTTAGTTTTGAGGTGACCTCAGGGTAAGTGGAAAATTATTAAGGATTATTAGAAGTTGTATATTATAAGTCACACGTTAATTTCTGCATATTTTTTAAGATTAATAACATTATAATATTAACTGATCCTATAAAAAAAAACATTCTAACAACAAAAATAAATATATATATGTATATTGAAGAACTTTAGTTTTTCAAACGAATTCGTGATTCGAAGGCGAAAACGAAAGCGGGAACACGAATTCTTGTCGAAGCTAAGCAGAGTTCAACTAATTGGAACATTTTTAAGGATTATTAAGGATATGTATATTTTGTAAGATTAATAATATAATAATTTATTAGTCACAACAAAAATAAATACATATAGAACTTCTTCAATCTAATAATAATAATAATATATATATATATATATATATATATATATATATATATATATATATATATATATATATATATATGCATGTAAAACTAAAGTTCTTCAATTTTATAAAATAAATATATTTATAATTTTTGTTACATACCAAATTAAGATAAAAGAACCTAAGTTCTGGGCCGAAATTATTAACATGGAATCTGTTACTGAATTCGCGAATCGAAGGCGAATACGAAAACGGGAACACGAATTGTTGTCGAAGCGAAGCAGAAATCAACTCGAAATCAGGCAGGCGAATACACAACAAGCAATTGTGCAATATAAATGGTAACAGACAGTTGAATCATTGGCCATAAATCAATTCAATTTGACACTTTAATTTCGCATATCTTTCGTCCTTCAGACGCCCACATATAAAATGGCCTGAATCCAGCTGCTAAAATATAAATGTCAGATAAATGTTAACTCTTCGCAACTGATTCTCTTGCCATAAAAATGTGTACAAATATGCCAAGATTAAGTGAAATTAATGCTGGCTTATTTTTTGTTGTGATTTTCTCGTTCTGCTACCAAATGACTTTCACTTCGGGTTTCAGTCTTTGCATTAGACCTGTCGTTAAATGCCTTTCATTATCATCGTTATAGAACTCTGGCGATGCTCTGTAAATGTGGCTCGCTTGTCGTAATGGGTTCGATATGTAATGGGAATGGAATCTGCTTTTTTATTATTTTCTCAGTCATCAAAACCAGTTTTCACTGATATGCATCAGGACTTTGCATCTGCTCTTGAGTCGGCTGCTTCCTGGCTTGGCCAGGTGATTTATAACCTTGAAACCTTTTAAAGTTTGGCCTTGATCGCCGGTTTTTATATTTTTTCCCCCCCCTTTTTTGGTAGTTGCTTCTTATGGCTGCCTTTGCGAAGTGCATCTTTAAAGGCGAAGCCTTTCAACTGGTTTGGCCACATTCTGTACTCAAGTATTTGGGCATTGTGTATATACATAATAATTCGGAATACAGTGTAGCTAGTCTTCCTGAATTTCGACGGACAAACCTTGATTAAGCTTAACTGATAATTATTGTTAATTATTCCCAACCCTCATACATATGCATAATGGGTGCCCACAAGCAATTAATCTGTCGAATTGTGAATTGATATAAACAAAGCCATAAAAATGCGACAACTCAATATGAAGGTAATACCCGAAAATTCCGACAAACCGACAAGCCCCTCCAAAGTTGGGTGGTTTTTATGCAAATATGCTGTGTGTATATTTTTAATAGAGTCGATAATTTTAAGATGCGACCCTAAGCATGCCGAGCACGTCTTGAACGCCGTTCGCCGGGGCCATATTGATGAGCCGATGATAATGCCAGTTGATGTGTGGCCGTTCGCTAATCCTTTGGCCCATTCTGCATGGTAAAGCGTTTGTTTTGCTATTACCCACACTCGCACACGCACACACTCACACGCACGCCGTTAGCGACTGTAAATAGCTGTTGACCATGAAACGATGCACATTATGGCCGTCATCAGCACTACCCCAGTGCTGCCTGTCGAGCCACGTCCTCTGCTCCCCCAAACGCTAAATATCCGCCAAGTTAAGTGTGCGTGTGTGTGTGTGTGTGTGTGTGCATTTCATGTTTGACTTTCACTTGCAGCTGTGATGTGCTCTACTGCGGCTAGCGATGTCAGCACAACAATGACAACAATAACAAGTCAGAGCATTCTATGGCAGCGTGCACGACGAGCAGATACCCTGCAGTCTCTCGCACTCACTCAGCGCCCTCTCTCCCACTCTACCACTCTTTCTCCAATCATCGCTGAGTACTAGTGCTGGAAAACAATATAATATATCGATATAATTAATGTGTAGAAAACTATCGATTTATTTTGGAATC
This sequence comes from Drosophila virilis, assembly GCF_030788295.1. Classification (NCBI taxonomy): domain Eukaryota; kingdom Metazoa; phylum Arthropoda; class Insecta; order Diptera; family Drosophilidae; genus Drosophila; species Drosophila virilis. Next base: position 31,530,980 of record NC_091544.1, read on the forward strand.
CTTAATGTTCTCGATGTTTTGCCAGCTCCAACACTTTTTGAGCAAAAGAAAGCGTCAAGTAAAATAATTTTATTTCTTTATACAAGCTACAGGTTTTTAACCAAAAAATATCGGAAAATATCAATACAAAAAGCAAGAGCTGACAACCTTTGAGGACTTTCTGCCAATATTTTGCATTCTGGCGATGTGCACCTAATCAAAGAGAGCAAAAGCCAAATAATTTCAAATCGCAAAAACTTAAACAAATTTGAAACTAAGGCTGATCTCACATGAATTGACTTGGAAAATAATAAATTTGATTCTTTTTAAAATAACTGTCTTCTAAATTTTTTTTCGTTTTGAAAAGATCGATAATATCAAAAAACATTGATCAGGTACAGATATCGATCTTTTTCCAGCATTTTTTTTCAAGCTAATTTTATGTGTACAGGGTATATTGCAGTTTCACTGCGGCTACTGTTTTTTGGCATTGTTTAAGGCCATAATTTGCATCGATTGCAATGCGCACAGTGGTTCTAGTTAATCAGATTAACCGAGTTTAGTCAGTATTAAATTATTGAAATCGCTGACTAACAATATTTATACGTTTATGGTTACTGAACAGAGCGGCTTTTCGATATGATCCACTAGTGTCCAGATGCACATAAACTATTGCCATTTGAGCACAGTGCAAGCCATGAGTCTAGGGCGTGGTTTTTATCAGCTCCAGAGCCGGGCATAAAATGTAACATTGGCTCGCAAATAGTGTCCCTTGTCAGTGAAGGATGTCGCTGGGAATGTTTTGCGAATGCTCCTGCCAGCTGCACGAACGAACCGAAACAATATAAACAATATAATATGTATAATAGAATTGAAAGCTGTGAGGAAGGCGTCGAGAGTAAAGCACTTAATTGAGAGGCATTGAGAATTCTTGTTGCCTTTATGAATATGAATTAATTGCCACAATTAAGTGCCATATTGCGCAGGGAAATGCTGTTCAATATGCGTTATGCATATGCCTGTAGTTGCGTTGCCTAAGCTGTTTAATGTTTAGTTGAGTCAAGTTAAATATATTTTCATTTCCGGAGAAATTTCAGGAAATTCGCGACCAACACTAATCGAACTTAATCTAAAGTCTGCGATGATATCATATTGTATATATATGTATATATATGTGTACATATAACCCAGCTTGGGAATATTTTCTTCAAGTCAATCATTTTCTGTGCTCTCCAGGTGTGCTCGCCGTGTCACATATAAGCTAATGCATGTCAGCTCTATAAATCAACCGATTCCATGGTTGACTGATGCTACTGTTTGTTAGCCATAAATCCCGGTGAAACGTGTCGCACGTGGCATTTTAATCACACTCACAAGACTTAATCAGCGTATCCAAACATGCCGTATGTTATGTGTTATTTTATGATGTCCTACGTTCAATTATATTATAAATTACATTATTTATTTATATTTGTATATACTATATTTATTAATTTTCCAATTGTACAGAATGGTTGTGGACCCAGTGTTTGCTTGACATTTTCTACACAAACAAAAGAATTTGGCTTTATTAAATTGCGACGAAATTTATTTGTTATCTAAGCAGCAGAAGATAATATATATGTATATGCATATATCTATATACACGAGCATGTTTGGGCTATGTGTCAAAAATATGCACTTGTCGGAATTAATTTTGAAATTTACTCAGAAATTGCATTTGCGTTTTTCATGCTCATTCAAATTGACAGAAGGTCATATCTAAAAGCATTATAATTGTGAGCCTTTTATTACTTTCCCGCTTTTTCCACGTTCTCGCTATAATTTCACTCTCGATAATTTTCCACTATTCTGCATTGTTGATTTTCAACATCCTTGAATCTAAATATTCAATGTCAACAGCTTGACATTCATTTGAAGCATATGTCAGTCAACATTTGTGTGTACTATATCAAAATAATTACCTATAATTACCTATCATTGTTTAATAGAACATATAATAAACGCGTGATCACCTCCCCTTGCCCAAACGCCATCGACAAATATCGATAAATATTTATTAACTTTTATTTGTTGTTGTCCTTGCGAGCAATCTACAATCGAGAACTAAACTACGATTTGTTTTACATCGATTTATACTTTCGAAATTGGCTTAAACAAATGAAATTAACTAGAAAAGCGCAACACATTTAGCAGGCGACATGTTAACAAGGATATGACAAACAAATGACAACCACACGGGGGACTGTCTCTCTCTCTCTCTCTCTCTCTCTCTCTCTCTCGCTCTCTCTCTCTATATATGGGCCATTGAACAGCTCAATTAGATTTGACACAAGGCGTGGTCGTATTGATGCAATGAACTATTGACAGCTGACCTCAGCTATTGATTGCTGAGGTCACAATCGTGCGTTGCAATTTATACTCTTCGGATTGAATAATACAGCACAAATATTCTAGAAATATTTCTTAGTGCTTTTAATTTCTGGCCTTATCTTAATTAATTATATATTCAGCGCATTCTTATCAGTTCCACCTGATATTTACTCTGAATCGTATTTACCCAGATATTCAAATAGGCCGACGATAAGAGTCGACGCGAAAACAATAACAAAAATCTAGAATATGCATAGTAGGCAAATAACTTGATCGAAAATTTTCCAAATTCATAGTAAAATATCATAAAAATTTCCAGCCAGCTCAGCTGGCCTAATGTCAACAAATAAGTCAACAAATAACTTCTGCGTAGCTACAAATATTGTTCGATATGATACCCTGTAGCCCAAAATGAGGTCGTATAAGTTTGCATATTTGTGGAAAATATGTTTAAGAGCAGCTAGGAAGCATTTTATAGTCGATTTTACTACTCGCTTCTCTCTTTTCCAGCTCGAGGTACCTTAAGAAATGCGGCCAGATGGAGAAGTTTAATAGACATTCCTCGGGTAGAATCCGTTCAAATAACTCATAGCTACTATCGAAATTTCAATTCATCAACTAAGCAGTTTTTTTCTTTTTGTATCAGATAGTAAAAGTATGTGGCCAAAAACTGATTCTACAAACAATGGGCGGCATTATAATTGAGTGGCTTTCTATGAGTTGTAACATGGCTTGAGTTCAACTGTGCTCATATATCTTTTAAGTCTTGTGATACGATGATGGGCCATTATAATTAATAATAATAATTCGATTGCATGTTTGGCGAAAAACGACTTATAATTGATGTTGCCAACTGTCTAGCACTTGGCACATAAATAAAATATTATGTTAACTAAATAAATAAAAAGTTGGCGCTTGCCTTTTCAATATCAACAACAGCAAGAATTATTGTTTAACTGACATTGACCTCAATATTATTCCTTTCAGTTGTGCTAGCAAAGAAAATAGTTCACAGCCTGTTAAATATGTAAGCAGAACGCAGTTTTTAATTAAAGAACAAATTGTCTGTATCAATCAATATATAAATTTATCATTTATCACTTTTACTGTTGATTAGCGCCAAATACATATTTGAGTTGAAAATTCGCCAATATTTCAAATATCTCATGATAATTGTTTTTGACCCACAAGTGTCAATAATTTGACACTCGCACAGCTAATCAATTTAAAAGTATCTTTAACGTAATGCAATTTATGTGCATAATTATTTGTCATAAGGAAATACGCAACACCCTTAAAGTGGGTTAGTGGAAATGGAAAATACCCATATATCGCTTATTTTCGGGCAGCGACTGTCTATTTGTCAGCTGACCAAATAGGGTACACAACGGGGTCCAAACCAGTCAAAATGCCTAGGGATAAGACCGAACAGTAAAACAGCTGAAAATCCAAACAATCCAAACGAAAGCTGTTTGCTGTAGGCAGGCTCTCGAATACCCTAGAAAAATTGGCAAACAAAATATGCACTTAACACTATTTCTACCAAAACTTTTGTGTTTGCAGGAGAAGAAAATGTTTTTAAAATTAAAACTTTTTATTCCCTGAACCCATTAAAAATGGGTATAAGTGCATATTGTATTTGTGCGAAATCCAAATGTATATAACAGGCAGAAGAAAGCATCTCCGACCCCATAAAGTATATATATTCATGATCAGCATCAATAGCCGAGTCGATCTAGCCATGTCCGTCTGTCTGTCCGTCCGTATGAACGCAAGGATCTCAGAACTTATAAGAGCTAGAAACTTGAAATTTAGATGTAGATGCCTGCGCAGATCGAGTTTGTTTCCGATAATCGATAACTTACTCCGTTCCCAAGCAATCGATAAAAATCCATATCGATATCCTGTTTTTTGGGCAATTTTGGTAAATAAAAAGAGTTAAAGTCATCAAACTTGACATATAGCTTCCAAAATAGAATATATATGCATTTGATGTTGAAAGAAGAGGGTTCAGGGTATCCCCAAGTCGGGAGCTCCCTACTAGAACCTCTTGTTCTATTTTTTTTGTCCATTTTTTATGCTACCACTAAGTTGACTCAACAATCAATTAATGAATTATCAAAAAGTAAATTTAGAAAATATTAGAAATTAGAAACTAATGTCAAGTTAAAAATGGAAAGGTGTCTTTTGACACTTTTGCTAGAAATAGTGTTAAATTGACATAAATGTGTAAAAAATGCATAAAATGTGGTAAAGATCGTTTACTACAAATAAGCATATGAGCAGTCCAATCATATTACCCTGCCGGCCAAATGCCAGGGTATTTGACAATACAAATGTTTTGCACGGGCAGACAGTGCTGCGGGCTGCGACGCCGGCGTCAACAGCGCTGCCGAGCTGCAAAAATGTTATGCATTTTTTCCTTATTCAAACGAAAATTGTGTTTTCCTGTCAAGCCGGTTTTTCTTTTCATTATTGGACCACACCAGCGTCGACGTCGATGTCGACGTCTTCTCGTTGCCAGCATAAAAGCAAAACCAAACAACTTGCAATCAACGCCGAAGTTGTCGTTGTTGTTGTCGTTGTTTTTGTCGCTTTGCTATTTTTAGTTTGCAGCAAAAATAAAATAAAAAAAGTTGTCGAAACTTTGCTGAAAAGATTCGTGTGCCCCTTCCGTTATATGACTGACAAAATAGTACAAAAACAAGAAAAAAAAAAAATGAAGTTTTCAGCTTTGCATTTTAAGCAGTTTAACTAAAGGCTGAAGCTGTCCCTGCCCAAAGTTGCCTTCAATCAGGATCTGGGAATTTCAACAGCTGCCTGGCCAAAATGTATTTTATCATTTTAATGAATATGTTTTGAGTTAGTTTCAAGGAATACTCTGTCAAGTGGCCTTCTTAAACATTTGCAATGAGTTATATTCTTATTTTGCTAAATTCATTTTATTTAGCTTATATTTATTGAATTTGTTAACAAGTTGTTGGCAATTGCTGAAATTGCAATTTGAGAACAAAAAAATATACTTATAAATAAATACAAATATGAAAGAAACGAGCACATGCGCACACTTGGTACACAAATATTACAAATACAAATAGACAAAATCACAAAAAACTCAAAAGCCCGCAAGTATAAGATTTTAGATATATTTAAAGATTTATTTGTGTAATACGTGTGTGTGTGTGTGTGTGTGTATGTGTGTTTATGTCAAGGAACCGCGTTTATTTTAAACATATAGATTTTGAAGCATTTAGAAGATAATTGCAGTCTGTATTTATTCTGACCAATCATAGCAATAAAACCAATTAGATATCCGACTTGTTTGGGATTTTAAATTCTAGAGTTTTTTTATGACTCGTCGCTAATTAGCATTTAAATCAACAACAATTATGGTACTGTCGTAAAGGAAGTAAATATGCTCGTATCTTAAGAGCTTATCTCTTTAAATAAAACTCAAATTTTCACATAACATAGCTTATGTGATGCAGGTGCACGCTGAGACGGGGTCTCGGCAGATTCCACTCGCCTGGGTGGAAAAATCGCGGAAAACGTTTGAACGAGTCTTTTTACCATTGGCCTAAAAACTCATTTAAAAAAGATCTTTGTTAATTTGAGGGTTGTCTCGCATATATGCATATGCATGCATAAATGCGTGCATATATGCATGCATACACTAACACACACACACGTCCACCCACACACGCCAAAACCGGTTTGAATCTAGAATATTACATTTTATTTAGTAATGAAGGGCAGCTCCAATCGGTAATCAGAAATCTTAGGGAAAGACGAACTGAATCGAATAATATTTAAAATAGGGAACCTAAAGGCGAGAAGAGGTTCGAACCGTGAACCAATTAAGCGACAGTTAGTTGTTTAACAGTCATACATATAAGAAACATACTTTGAAATTCATATATGTAAAAGTATTTACACATTTTACAGTCACAATGCAATGTGGCTCAATCAATTGTGTAATACCTTTGAAGGTTTCGAGGCTCAAAGCAAGTCGAGACTGCAAGACGAGCGGCAACAAGGTGCAAGATGATGTTGCACGTTTGCCGTTTTGAGTTGCCCCTTCAGCAAGTTGAGGAGCGAGAGGAAGAAAAAGAGATAATTATAATAAATTGCATAATTTGCAAGTCGAGTCAAGTCATGATATTTAACTGTAGAAATTAGAGGAAATTCTCACGCAGCACAAAAGGTGAAGTAGTATTATAGTATCATCAACATAAGTGTATAGATTTATGCATATTCGCGTAGCCTTGGGGGAAATTTTCTAGGTTTTATTTTAGCGGGGCACACACCTTGAAAGGGGGTGGCATTCACACTTTCACCCCACCAATGACCTATATTTGTTGTTAAGGCCGGAAATATTTTCGCTTCGTTTAGCGCCGAGTTAAAACAGTAAGCAACACATATTGGCTGGCTCTCAATGCGTATGAGTAATTTAAATGAAATTACAAAGTCGCCGCGTTGCACCGAGTAGCCTCCAAATTAAGATAGAAAAACAAAAATAACCACACATTGTAAATAGGTATATACAGCAGCAAATTGTATTAATTATTTGTCTATTCGCAACGCACTCCCGACTTAAACAAGTTTCGATGCACATGTGCATTGGAAGGCGATTTCCAGTAAACAATAAAAAACCATCTACAAGCCCGCTAAAAAACGTCAGCAATATCGCTGAATGCCAGCAACATGTCTCGGCAACATTTGTTGCAGCATCATGTTGATATGTTATGCGTATCCAGAATATACTGCATAGATTAAAATTATGTTTTAACTTAATGAGTAAATTGTTTTAGAAAATGAGCAGAACGACAGTTAGCTGGGATACGTAAAATAAATATGAATAATAAAAAGTAAACAGCTGAAAAATGTATAAACAATCTGTAAGCTGCGCTTAAACCTGCCAACAAAAACAAGTTTATGTTTATTGAAGCACATGGCGACGCGCCCAGAGAGCCAGAGCTCCAAACACAGCGAGAGAGTGAAAGAGAGCGAGAGAGTGGAAGAATGAGCTCAAAATAGCAGCGAAGTCAGTCAGTGCTGCCCGACAAACAAAGAGACTACACACAGTGGGCACACCCATATTCAGTACATATAGACGCAGCCTGTATGCAGTTATTATAATTTTATTTATACTCACGTTCCACTGTGCAGCGACAATAAATAGCATAATTTACACAAGAGCGTCGGCAGTGACAGAAACGGCAGCAGCGACATCGTCGTCGACGTCGACGTCGACGTCATCGGCAGCGTCAACCAAAGATCGTATTCGTATTCGTTGGTGTTCGGTTAATTTTTGTGTTGTTTGTGTTTTCCTGAGTGTTGTCGCTGCTTTCTGAGACACATGCACGTTCGCTTCACGGTAGAAATTTTCGATCAGTTTAAGTTTTTCATTTGCAACGAACACAAGCAAGTCGCTCCGAAGCGCGCCAAAACGAAACAGAAAAGTGTCAGCAAACTCTTATTTTGCAAAGCCCGTCCAAGCGAAAAACGCGCGCGCGCGAACTTATTAAAAATAAAAGAAGAAACACAACACAATACCGTAAAACGGCTACGTGCTAAACAAAAAAAAAAAAAAAAAAATACAGAAATAAATGCAAATACGGGCTTGAATGTGCAGCCACCGCGTCAAATATTGTAAATTGTTTAAAACAATACAAAACAAAAAAATATAAATACCCATTACACATTCCCATGTTTTATTAAATTGTTAAATTAGCTGCTTGTCTGAGTGTGTGCCAAAGAGAGTGTGCTTTTTAATTTGTTGTACCGACAGCGTTAATATTGTTATTGCAATTGTCTGATATTGTCTGTGCTCATTTTGTGGTTAGTGTTTCGTTTGATTGAAAACAATCGCTGTTGGAAAATAAATTTCGTTTGCCACCATTTTGGAGTTGCACTTGTCTTTCGTGTCATTAGATACGAGAAAATAAGCAGCATTATCTTTTATCATAAAAATGGGTTTATGTGTGTGTGTGTGTGTGTATTGATTTAAAACCAATTTTGAAATTAAAATTCAATTAAATTACAGAGTGCTCAACTTTACCCCTCTTTCGCGTTGTGCCAAAGAAAAGCAAAGAAAAGAAAAGCATTAGCACAAAACTAAAATAAATTTGAAATACATATATTAGACGCGTGCGTGCTTGTGCATATATTATAATCGGTTTTTAATGTTTTAATGCGAGTGGACAAAAAGCGAAATGAATACCAGTTAGAAATGTGACTAAAATCATCAAAACGAATTTACCTGAAAAAAGAATCAACAAAAGAAAAAAGCAAAGGAAGCATACCACAAGGAATCTAAACAGCGCAGTAAGAGCCAGCCCGAGCTCACAAGGCAGCCGTCACACAAGGCGAACCAGCAAAGCGATCGAGCTAAAAGCCAGGTGTGTGTGTGTGTGTGTGTGTGTGTGTATGTGCACAGTGCAACAAGTACTTTAGTAGTGATGTAAGAAAAATATAGGAAGCAAAAATTAATTATGCTTTGCATAATCTGTGCATAAAAATGGGCAAAGAAACGTTCGCCAAAAGGCGGCAGCTGGCTCAACGGTGTCTCTGCCTCTCTCTCTCTCTTACTCTATTTTTCAGTTTCGGTTGCGCTCTCTTTCCGCGGCTTGTCTAAAATTCTGTTCATTTTCGATTTCCTTGTGCGCCATTCAACGGTTTTCCATTTGTTCATTGCCCTTTGAGTCTCTCTCTCCCACTCTCTCTCTCTCTCTCTCTCTCTCTCTGTCTAACACACATACAAAGGCATATGCGAAGCAAAACTCTATAGCTGGAATTGTTATTGTCCTCTCATTTTTGGCGTCTACTGCATTACATTCACTTTCATACATACATATTCACATTAGGCGTTGTGCTAATCCAAACTAACCAACAAAATGATTGCCATTATTCTCGGCTCTTGCCTGCGGGTCAAGGCATTTGGAGCGTGGTTATATGTTTTCGTTGTTATTTCTTATGAGTATGTAAGTTTTTTGTCTTCTTTGTTATTTATTACAACTTGAGGCCAGAGCGCAGCACAAAACAGCTGACTAAAACGCAAAAAAAAAACAAAAAACTACGGTTGAAAACCCGAACGTGGCCAACGGCGCCGTATGCGGCAAAAAAAAAAATGAAGACCTACGCCTAATTTAAGGTCATCAGCACAATAAAACAAAACAACCCAAGCAACAACAACAACAATTTCAGCACGCAAGCTTCACTGTCTTCTCTCGACCCTCAGGGCTTCATTTCCACATTTGTCTAAAGCCCTGCGCTGCCATTTTCGTAGAGAAACAAATGGCAACGGTATTTCAAAGTAATGAACTAACAGACACACGCACATTATAGTTACTTTGCGCAGTGGCACTTGCATATAAAGAAGCAATTTTCATAATGTTGCGGAATGAGAGTATGTTAAAAAAAATCTGTTATGCTTCAGTGGGTTAACCAAAAAATGCAATTTTATTTCTAACGGTTATTCGTTGTCTCCCTACAATTTATGCCAGTTCGTCATAACCTGCTTACGTTTTGCAATTTTGTAGACTGTCTGGCGACAGACGCTCTGTCTCTGTTATTTTCTTAGCGCCTCTTCACATTGGTCTCTTAGCACTAACAGCGAGATCGAGAGTGAAAGAGATCGCAATCTGTAAACTGTAAGCGCCGTTAGGTTAATATCTGTGCAAAGAGCCGGAGATGGAATGAATATTCTACAAATATTGTTGTGCACCCAATCGATCAAATGCTTAAGACGGCTTATGGGCCTATATAAGAGAATAAATTATTTGCATATTATAATAAATGGGATTTTAATATAACTTTACTAATTTATATGGTAACTCGCATAACTGATAAGACATTTGTTTTTCATAAATTTGTTTAATCACCATAAAGTTGCTTTTTTATTTATATTTTGCATTCAATCGAACACTTTGACACAATTTCCATTCGCTGATTGTTAATATTTTTATCGCCCGGACTCCAAAGTCTACCAATCCTACAGATAAAAAACAAAAAAAAAAATTAATTTTGGCTAGATAAATTAAATGCCAACTGGGTCCAAATACGGACCAGGCCAGAAAGGTCAGGCGGAAATATGGTGTTGCAAAATATTTTATAATAAATTCACGCATATCGTTGTAGGCGTGGCCGGCTATGCAAATCAATTACTGTAAATTTAAATGAAATGCGTTAATAATTACGAAATCCAACGCGGAAATGCAAAAATAAAAGATGCGTTGCATCGCGTAGATACTTTTGTATCTTTTTATTGATTTTGAGTGACAAGCGCTGCGTGGGGCAGCTCGAAGCGCTTAAATTATTTTACATGCTTCATGTAAAGCGTGCTCACATGAGGAAGCAACCAACTTCCAATGTGAAATGGAATCGCATCGTTATCGCCTGTCTTACTGTCTGTTTTTGTTGTAAGTAGCTGCAACTTTTGTCTGTTAACCAGACCAAAAGCTTACAATACATATATATATATATATAAATTTCAGTACAGACGTAGTGAAAAAAGGCTTGTCGCAGGACAGAGACCGCACGCCACGCACACTGTTCACTTTATAGTATGATATCTTTTATATATATATTTTGTTTAATTTATTTATGAGTTTTTTTAATTCTGTGCGCTTGTCTCAGACAAAGAGGCTTATTGTCATTTTGTGTGCTGTTTGTTTGTTTAAAGCGGCGTGAAAAAAATGTCATAATTACACAAATAAATACACGAGCTCATACATATGCCAAAAATCAATCGCCGTTCACAAAGGCACTTCATATGCTCTTCAGGTCCCAAGTATCTGACGGATTTTGTATCTGCACAAAGAGCACTTTAAAACGCGGCTCGTTGTTGTTATTTGTGTGTGTGTGTGTGTGTGTGTGTGTGTTTGTGTGTGATTTACTGACAATGTCGATGATTAAATAAGCCCACTTCTATTATAGACCTAAGAAACTAACTAAATCCTGATATACTGATACCTTTGGTTCTCCATCTATTTGTAAAGTGAGAGCTCTCCAGTTCCAATTTTTGTTGTTGTTAGAAAATCGATCGAGATATTTTCCTTAATATTTATTCACTGCACATTTGCTGTAGAATGTAAAAATCTTCATAGCAAGTACTGTAGACTGTTCCCATTTCTAAATATATATATTTTTATTTCCAAATATATAATTGTATATGTAAATATTTTTGCTGAGGAAATTGTGCATTAATCGAACTGCGCATTACGATTCAACATCAAATGTACAAATTCATATTTTGTCACCCTTAACCTCTTGATGTAAATGCCAAATTAAGCTGCTATTTAAATTCTATATTTAGTGGCAGGAACTGGCTACAGTTTTTGCTTAGCAAACAAATCGAATGAAAACAAATCTCATCCCGACTTTTGCTGAATATCTAGCATTATCTGTTATAGGAAGCGTTTCCGATTTGCATATTAAATCATTCGTGGGCAAGATAAGTGCCAACCGTTCTAGGAGGGGTCGCAAACCATTGAATTTGCTTGTTTGTTTGGTTCCGTCTTTCGGTTTGTTGTTGTTGTTGTTGTTGTCAACTTGTAAGCAAAATTGTTGATTGTTTTGCGGAACACAAACTTGACGATTGATTGAGTTTGATTAAGCAGCACAGATACAGATACAAATGCGTAGATACATAGATACATAGTTATGAAAGTAGCAAAACGCCGAACTGGTTTTTTTGTTTTTTTTTTTTTTTTGTTTTTGCAAACTAAAGTCGATCATTTCCGCATTGAATTTTTTGTATTTTTAACACTTACAAAATGGGAACGCTTGCAAGTAACAAAAATGAATATTGACATTAACAGAAGATAGATGCGAGGTATAGTTACAGATACATTTACCGATACATATACAAATACTGAGCAAGCCCACATTCTTGCGGCCTGCGCAGGTTCATGCTCGAAATCGGATCAAGTGTCACGGTTACGGATTATGTCACTTTATCACCACAACACAATAAAAGCCAGAATGCACCCGTCTCTCTCTCTCCTTGTGCTTGTCCCCCCGCCCACGCCCTCCTGTTCACACACGTCATTAGCTTTCTGGCTGTCATGAGCTTAAATTTAGTTCTAATGCGGATTTGTTACACAGTTTTGTGCCTGCTTGTATACTAATAACATTTACACTCAACTCAATATTGTATAAATAATAACGGAAGTGTAAATAAATGTACATGCCTTTAAAAACAATTGGATTTTAATCCATGTAACTTGATGCTCACATTTAAAGTACTGATGCAACAATCAGACAAAACCCAGTCTTAAGCTCAACTTTACAAAATTCCTTTATTTTTTTTTTTCTCGGAGATGTTTAACTTTGCAATTTCCAAGACTAGAAAGTTGCATTAGAACAGTACACCTTGAACTGTAATTGTGCCCGTGATATACGGCTGGTTACTATAAAGACCATAAATAGCTAACGGGTTGTGCTTACTACCGGGCCTCACCTTAGATTTGATTAATTAACAACGCTACTAACCCAACCCAGAACTAGCGTGCTTAAATTCTTGTAGATTATTTAAAGTGACATGTCGGAAACTTTTTAACTATTTAATCGAGTTGACAGGTTTTAAAATTTCTAAAAAAAACTCAGCTACAATAAAGTAAATTACAACTTTATTCTCGCGTTAATTCCTATTTCAAAGATATGCCATGAAAATTGCATTGAATTAGCTAGCACGTGTAGATACATTTGTATCTTGTGCATTTCTGCACGCACACAGGCACGCTCGTTCGCCCACAGTTCAATGACTCAAAGCGACAAGTTATTTAAGCGCAAATAGCTTTGTTAATTTTAACTGTGGCAGTTATGTCATTTATGTTCTTAACTTGAACCCATTGAGCGAACCTATACGCGACTGTAGAATGAAGAATGCAATTTGGAAATACCTTCAGAATGCATGCAATTGTTTGTGTGCGAATATTTGGCGGCTTGTATTTCATATGACAAATTTATGAACTGAAGTTGCTTATTAGCAAATTGTTTGTGCAACCGGTTTTCGCCAGCCAGGCAAATATTACCAGTTGTTTACGTAGATACAAAATTATAAAAATATTTGAAGAGAGATTGGCGAGACAAACAGACACAAGTGCATATTCGTAAAGGTACATAATAGGTATGTGCATGACTCCGCCAACAATAAAAGATTTAAATGATTCCAAAAAAAAAAAAACCGCTCATGCTTATATAAGCTTGGTATAAGCTAACGAAAGGCCAGGTAATAAGTAGCCATAGTTCTCGAGCTGTTAATCGAGCATTCAAATCGATCCTTAAAAGCTTCAAATCAAAATGAAAACAAAAAAAGATCGCAGACACAACATATGTGTGTACATATATGTTTTATTTTAGGCACGCGATATTTACGCTAGCCCCAGATACATTTGTATCTTTTAGTCTATGTGTGAGCGCTTTTCTTATTGTGTGTGGTAATATGCTTTATGAAAAAAAGAACACAAAAACAGTGTGACATGGATTTGTGTGATATATGAATATGTACTCTACAAATTTTACAGGGTATAGCCAGTCGATCAGAAATGCTCAATTGCAATTTATTTCTTTTGCGTTTTAGTTGACATCCTGTCATCCCACGCGCTAGTGAAGCGTCTGCGCTGCGTATCTTTGAGATACATTTGCTGCATATATGCGTTTTACAAAAGCGAAAGTGCAATCGCAATGCCCCTGTTTTGTGTTTGTGTCAAAAATCTATGCCGCGTCCGTAAATATATATATATATATAAGCATATATATATAGCCGATTCTTGTATATCCCGCAGAGCAAAAAGTACGCTTATCAATTGTTGGCCATGGAAAATATAAATTTAGTTGCAATGCTTGTGGCCAAAACCCAAGGGATTTTTCAGCTGTGTAGTCGGATTGTTAATATAATCAACACGAAACAACAGAAAGTTATCAAATTTCCAACATTGTTGTTTATATCGTTGTTTAGACAGGCTGCCTCACAACTGCAATATACATTTGTGTAACTCGAAGCGACGACTCCATGAATTTGATTTTGCACTAGCGATGACGAATTTTCTTAATCAAAACTCGTTTGGCGATTGTTAATCAAATTATCTGTTCAGCATTAAAGTAAGTTGAACATAAAAATAGAGTTTGTTTTTGTTTGATCGAGAACTGGCCAAATCTTAAGTTGAAGCTTCGCCCTCCGAGCTGGGTCACAGTTTGTATAAAAAACATCAGCAATTATTGTGCTTTGCAAACATGGCACGACAACGCCGGGCAATTTCTTCTAGAATTAAATATATATATATATATAAATAGAATCAGTTTTCATGGAAAATTTTGCTAGCCGTCGAGTTTATCAGCCTTGCAACGTGGCCAGACTCTGGCTCTGATCTCTGGCAGGCATCATTTATCTGTAGAGCAGACACAAGGCGTCTTCAATCTTGGAACTGGGACTCGGCTTTTTATAGGCACTTGTTTGTTGCATTGCCAGTTGAGTGTGAAAAACAGACATGCAAATTAATAATGTTAAAGAGCATCGTTCTCGATCATGTGCATTGTCCAAATATGTATGTTTATATATAGAGAAGTTAGTTAACGCTATCAGTGGAAGGCTCTTATCACGTGCTGTAGTTTTCCACTTGCACGCTTGTTTTTCCTTGCTGTGGAAAATTTTGTCACAGATTATAGGCACATGCAACACGAGTGTGTGGGAGGGCGTGGATCGGAAAAACGATTGTAGGTTCGAGTACGCGAGAGTGTACGAGCTTGTTGACAATAGACAACAAGTTTTTCGGTTGGCTGGCCGTGACATTGACACAGTAAGATTTCGTTTATCGAAGCTGATTTCTATTCATTTATTCGCATTGCACAATTGATGAACAGCATGGATTTATAATGCGTTAGCTCTCCAAAAAATATATAAGAGATCCATCGTGAAGCGAATGTCTCACCTTCATGGCCCGATGCAATTTGACAAAAACGCCCTAGACCCAGACCCAGACCCAGACCCAGACCAAGACCCAGGTCCAATGGTAGCCAATAGACAGATATGAGACGCAGCTCGTAGTGCTCCCCCGGTTTTTCAAGCGTGAACTTCAGTTCAGCTTAGTTCACTCCACTTCACTTCACTTCGCTCTCGGTCGCCAATGTAAACGACGACGCCTTGAGACTGACCGGTTGTGGTCAGTTTCAGCTGCGCACTGAACGTATACAAGGTTATATGTGTGTGTATATATAAATATATATCTATATATATTCATAAGTATTATACGCGGGCCTTATTCAAATTGCCCGTTTCCTATAGAGCGTTGATGTTTTGGAATCTGTTGCTCAGATAAGACTCGGTCGAAGAGCTCACTTGACTTGTTTAAAGTCAATTGAACAAAACAATTCGCAACACTCGAAAATTTGCACTGTTTAGATAATTTCGTAACTCGCCCACTTTGGGTGCTGCAATCGTCATTCTATCTAATCAGCGTTTAAGTATCTTTATCAAAAACTCAAGCCCAGTTATAATCGACCTATTTATATGCCTGCTATTTAAACTGTATTAAGCTCAGCTCGCCCAGCACTTCGGAATTAAATGCCATGCTAGCAACAATTATAGCTCTGCCGTGATCTATTGTCGGCGAGAACAGACTGTGTATCTGACAGATACACACTGAGACACACAAATCAGCCAGGCGTTAAACTATAACAGCTGACAGTTTACAGGCCCCAGTTGTACTAAGATGAATGGAATTAGCTGTAATTGGATTCAACCCTTCCATTGTTTCACCTGTAACGAAGCACTTTCGATTTCGCAGCGTGGCTTGGAATACCCGCCAGCTAGTCCAAATCGACGTCGTCATCGCCGTGCCGAGATTCATTGAAGTATATATTAAGTGTACTTTTTTTGTTTTCTCTGCTTTATGATAGCTGGTAGATGTCATGTTGTTGTCGTAGGTTGGGCCATTGTTCATGATGTCATGAAGTTTTCAGCTAATTTGCATTATTAGCAGTTGTTTTTCCATTTAGCACACTCAACAGATCTGGGCATATGTGTTTAGCTAAATAGTTTTTTCATTTTCTCTGGCTGATATTTTGCTTTCCTAATATTACTATTTATATTTACGATCACATAAACAACTGGGCGATTCTAAAGAGGTATTAAGTTTTTAAAATTTTAAAGTGACTTTAAAGCTTTCTGAAACGTTAATGGCAGCTCAGCCCATTTTGATGCTAATCAGTTTTTGGCATTTGCTAAATTTGTACAGATCTGGGTGTATAGTAAATACTATATAATCATATTTACGAACTTGTATCTCAATCGTTGGATTTTGCTAAATTTGTAACATGAAAATGAATATATTTTAAAAATGATATTTATTTATATTATAATGCTGAAATAATCTGTGGATTAAGTCAGCAGCCAAATGAGTGCGAAGAGAGAAAGATCTTCACCTGTTGCAGGTGATCAAACTAGTCGCTGCAGCTAGAGTCTGATCGTCTAATGCAACTCATTCTCGTAACAAACGCGCCCTATTCACAACATGCGAACCCCTGGCTACCTTACCCCTGTGCCCCCGCCTATCTACCTGATAATTGCTGTACGTTGCATGCACTTACATACTCGCTCGGACATATATTAGAGCTGCGATATCATCGTTGTCGTCGTCGACCGACAATGGCCTGCTAATTACGCTTGGTTCAATGGAGTTCATTGAAAGTAAAAGTTTGACTAACCAGAGCGGCAGAGCGAGAGAGAGAGAGAGAGATAGAGAAAGAGAGAGACATGGATGGAGACATAGAATGTAGTTTAGCCAGCTGCCACGCCTCATTGGCAATTAATGCTTTTGGCCGAATAGTTGATTAATAAACGTAATATTTGCAGTGCTAAACGGTTAATTGAGTTGAGGCGAGTGAAGAATCGGTTAACAAGATGAGCGTCATCGATAGCGGCAAGTATCGTCTGCGCAAGGACTGGGCCAGTGCCTCTATACCGTCATTGGTCAACATCGATGAGCATGTGGATGGCGATGGCGAGCCCGAGCATAGCATGAATAGAACAGCGCCGCTGCCGCCACAGAAGCCGCCACGTCGCAGCTCGCTGGCGTTGGGTCTCTTCTCTAGCAAGTCGGACAAGAGCCAGAAGCGACGCAGCTCCATTGCCGTCTCGTTTCTGCGCCGTGATAGCAATAAGGTAAGCAGATCCTTAACTGGATTTCAACAATCAACATTTAATCGTAATCTTAATTCGAGCATTTTATTACGCGCTGTTTGCAGAACTCTACCAAAGACTCATATGAATCGGCTGTGCGCAGCGAGAAGTCAGATGGCTCTGCCACGCCTACAAACAGTCCCGAGATAGTGTATAGCTCGGAGGAGAATATACGCGCCAGCTCACCCAATGAGCCCGGCAAACTGACCTATTTCGAGGATGGAACACAGTCGCGTGCCGTCGTTCAGGGCATAAATCCCTATGATACGCCCAACGATCGGCAACGCCGACGTCGCAGCTCGCTGCAGACAAAATTAGACCGACACAGACGCAAGAAGATGGAGTTTATCAATCAACGGAGCCTGGACTCCAATATGACCAACAGCGAGTCGCAAAGCGATCTGACCAATGACAGTATGGGGGCCAATGGAGCCAATAATGCCAGCGATATGGCCAGCTATGCGAACGATGACGATGATGAGGACGACATTGTCGATCCCAATCATGTTGAGTACTTTCCGCGCGAGAAGCGACACTCCTGGTGGAATATATTTGTGCCCGATAACTTCAAGAACAGGTTCGCTATACTATAACTACATAAAACAAAATCCAGTTTGTGCATCATCCGATTGCTCTCTAACCAATTTATGTTTAACAAACGCCTTGCCAGTCACTAAAATGCATTGCTCAGTTAGACTCCCTTTCCCCCGTGCAAAAAGTAACTAATCTTAGCGTAAACCCTGTGATTAATATCGCGCTCCTTTAGTTTAAAATAATTCCGCCTTTCGCTGAATGCGAACTCGGACTCTGTGGCCCAGGGCAGATCGAAGATCAATATTCAATTTAAATATGTGTTTATGGGCGTGTGTGTGGGAGTTCACTTTGCTGAATGGCTTATTGTTGATTTTGTTGCGTCATTTTTTGTGCGAATTCTTGAGCGTTCAGGCCTTGACTTTTGCTTTGTAAGCCGCAGGGTAAATGATCACATTTGCGACAATAATTAATATCGTTCAGGTTTCTCATTGGATCAAAGAGATGAGAATGACCTAGCCACAGCTATGACCTCTGATAACCCCAACCTGATCCAAGCGGAGCCGTGCCTCAACGTGGTCCGGCTTTTGCCATTTTATCTACTAGAGCTCATTATAATAATTATTTATTTGGAAAAAAGCCCCACAGCCAAAGCCATTAGATACGCACTCTTATAAGTACCATGGGCCCTGTCCGGCTCATTAAAAAAACTCGCCTGTTGCATGTTATCTTATACAAATATTTTTAAATCGTTTACATTTTGTTCTTATTTTGTATATTTTGCACTTCCTTGAAATCAATTTTTGTTT
The DNA here is from genome assembly GCF_030788295.1 of Drosophila virilis. Taxonomy (NCBI): domain Eukaryota; kingdom Metazoa; phylum Arthropoda; class Insecta; order Diptera; family Drosophilidae; genus Drosophila; species Drosophila virilis. Next base: position 31,549,853 of record NC_091544.1, read on the forward strand.
GTTTATTTTGAATGCATTTATTTTTATGTACATTTCATTTTCTTGAAATGTTTTCGTTTCATTTTACTTGTCTTACTTTTTTTTTCCCCCTGACAGAGTAAGGTATCACGGCTAGCACGAGACATTTGAGAACCAATATGGTATATAAATTCTTGATAATAATTATAAAAAATTGCATACATTGCATATGCCGGAATATATCCCATAGAATTATCCATTGAAACCCTTAGGTCATGAGGGTATTCAGACTTCGGCGACAGCTAGACTTTATTCTTGTTATTGTCCAGCTTGTTATTGCGATTGGGCGATTGTGCATTTTTTGTTTGCATTTTAATTACTGCACAGCCGTTGATTATTTTTTATTGTTATTTTATTCGTTGGCTTCAGCATAAGCCCCAACGGGAATCGGCATCGATTTTCTCGAACCTGGAAATGAGCTTGGCTTTTCTTTGTACTAATTGAGCAATCGATCAAATGAAAGCAAAGCCGATTGCGATTGAAATTCTTGTTGATAACCCGACCGTCGAACCCACACTCCAATGAAAGGCAATTTCTAATTTTGCAATGCAAATCAGCCATCGAAGACAGTTCGCAGTTGCCTAGATCGCATATTTGTATGCATATGTATGTACATGCATATATCTTAATCAATCGTGTGCATGTGATGTATTTGTTGTTTCCCTCATTTGTCTTCACCTGGCTGGCCCCTCTATATAAGTCTGGGGGAGACGATAGAACCAGGGGCAATCAACTGCGCAACTTACAATTCAATGTCAATTGAACTTGTAAAAAGTATTAATAAAGCTAACCAATTGCCAAATGAAATGTAAACAACCCGCAATATCAATATAAGAGCTGACCGACTTTTAGCGTAGTTCATATTTACAATAAGGCAGCACGCTTTATGGCACGCGATTGTAAACTCAGAAGTTCAATGAATATTCAAAGAAACAAGTAAGAGCTTTAGCAGTGAGATGTGCTGCTTGTCATAAGCTTTAAGATTAACAAGTAAGAGGCTCTAGTCGGGAGTACCCGATGACGAAGATACGCTGAACCCGCTTACGAGCTCGTTTGCCTTATCAGTTATAAAATAAAATAAAATTGACAAAAAACAAAAAGTTTTCCTAAATACTATAGAATATTTGTATACTCTCAAAAAGTCAATTGCATTAAAATTGTGGCCTAAATTGGTGGACAATAAAAGTTGATTTATTAGCTTGATTTATAGCGAGGAGGAGGCCAAAGCTATAAAATTAAATACCTGATATATATATACTATTCTAAAAGCTACATGTTAAGTTTGGTGACTCTAGCTCTTATAACTTACGAGATTTGCTCAAAAAACGTAATTTCGATATCGATTTGTATCGATTACTTGCAAACGGGACAAGTTATCGATTATCGGAAACAAACTCCTACTGCGCGGGCACTAGGAGATCTGACGTTCCAACTTTCAAGTCTCTAGCTCTTATAAGCTCCGAGATTCTTGCGTTCGTATGAACGGGGGGTCGGAGATGCTTCCTTCTTACTGTTACATAGTTTTGCACAAAAACATTAAATACTTTTAATTTTTGAGCTCTAGATCTACCGCATATCCAACTAGCTCTATTTTTTCGCAGTGTTATTGATGCTTCCGATAAAACTTAATAGGCAATTTAGAAGTACAATTTGCACATGTCTGCCCCGCTCTGCCCCGATCGATCTACTTGAAATTCTTAATTAAACTTTGCCACACTGTCAAACAGCCTCCAGAGCGTAATCTCACGTGCCCAAATATTTGCACAGTTGGACGGGTTTGGCTCTCGACTACAGCCTTTGGGTTACTGCCGTCATGCGCTCTCAACAACAGCTCACATGCTAGTATTCATGTTCGTATTCACATTCGTATTCACATTCGCATTCATAGTCGTAGTCGCAGTCGCAGTCGCGCTCTCAATAAGAATGGCTAAACACGGCGACGCTTAGGCCCACTTCAGTTGCTTAATGTCCATGCAGTAGTTAGTTAAATACTACAACTATTTTTGCAAATATTTAACACACGTAAATACATAGCGAACAGTCGGCTACTTGGCGGGCTTTTCAGTTATTACGCAGGAATGAAGGTAATAGCCAAACACTTGAGTACACTGTACAACAAGGTGATGTTTGCTCATGTGAAGGATTGCAAATGCAGCTGCAACGCAAATATGGATTGCGAATGACTTCTGTTTTTTTATTTTTTAATATTGTTAAAGCATGTTTGTTGCAATCATTTGCAAATGGTGGACATTGTCTGCCTCCTCCCAACTCCTCCATATTTAAAGTACTTTTTGGGCGGACATTGGCGGCGTCAAGTGCGTGTCTTGCTCCTCCATATTTGAAGTACTGACTCAGCCCACTTGAAGCTGACGGAGATGACTCATGTCTCGTTTAGGAAGCACTTTAGCTGCCATATCAATACGATGTACATAGTTTTTGTAGCTGTCAGCGTGTACTTGAAAATGTCTTAATAACAAGTGCAAAATACGATAGTTAGCTGATGTTTATGTCTACTTACATATATAAATATATATATATACATTATTTTATGTGCACTTGCATCTATATTTTTGTATATTTATGTATTAGGGTAGAAGCTCGAATTTTAGTTATTGCAATCAACACTTTTATTTGCACAGCCGTTCTTATCACAATCGTGAGAGGCATTTGGCTATAGATAATACTGACTGGGGTATACTCTTATTTTTTTAACGTTACAATTTGTATTTGTCATTTTTTTTATGCACTTTTCTAATAATTAGGGAGCCGGGCGTGTTCTCCATAATAAATACGCGACTCGCCCCCAAATTGGGAACGCACGACTCGTTGGTCTCTTTATGGGCAGACATTATAAACAATTTCCAATTTGGACATGCCCTCAGCACAGTTACAATGTATTTTCTTTTTGTTTTTTGCTTTAATTAAATTCGAGCTTAGGTTTTTTATTTAGTATATCTTGTATATGTACTTACCCTTGATATCCAGCTCAACGAGTTCTGCCTGTTGTCAGCTCTCTAGATATTATTCTTATCATCATTCTTTATCATCAATCACTGTTGATACAAATTGTTTGCGCAATTAATTGCCTGTTTGCTGCTGCTTGCTGAATTTATTAAATATGCACAAATTAATTTTGCAGCTGAGCAATTGATTTTAATTAAGTTTTTATAATTTCCCTAAAAATAGTACAAACTTACCTCAACAAAAGAGCTCTGCATAGCATATCAACTGCGACTTGTTCTCCATTGAGCATTGGGTGTTCGGCTGGTTCGCAGTCCACTCTATGATTGAGTTCAAAAGGCCTTTTACTGCCGATATAATATATATTTGTATATATATTATTTATATAAATGCCAGGCACCAAGGTCCAGCAATACAATTGTATAGATACCATACGAATGTACATTTGTGTATGTAAATATGAGGGTGTATCCAGCACTTATGATAACGCATCCAATCTCATCAACAATAACGAGCGACCCCCGCAAAACCGGGAGCATTTCTCGACATTCAGTCGGAGACGGAACACGGGTAGCGACATTTGTGCGCCAAAAGCGAAACAAAAAGTTGATCCATCAACAAAAGCAAAAAAAAAAAAAAATAACGATAATTCGAGACAAATTGTTATTTTATGCAAATTCAAAGTGCAAAGCATCAAACTGGATATTGTGTGTGTGCGTGTGTGTGCGTGTGTGCGTGTGTGTGTGTGGGCGTGCGGAGACAATAATAATTTATATTTGATATGCAAAACAATTTGTTCAAATATTAATTGCATAAAGCGTGAGCTTTTCATATCTGAAATAATTAAATCGTATTATGTCAATCTTTAGGAATCCTTCCAAAAAAAAAAACCGAATTTTGTTCGTTTTCAACATTTTACACAAAAATGCTTTCGTGAATTACAATAATTATGAAGATAACACGCTAATATTTTTATTAGCAAGCGCTGATAAGCATTGCTTATCTTAATTCACGTGGCACAGGTTGTTCAATTAATAATTACCTTTTTGTTGATCCACAATTCATAATAATTGTTATTATATCATTTGCCAATGTTGTTCTTGTTGCTGTTGCTGTTGTTGTTGTTGTTTCTGCTGCCATTAAGGGGCTCGTCTGTGCGTTCGAGCTGGCCAAAAATTGTTGCCCAAAATTGCTGCCCGGCAACATTCGAGATTCTACACTTCAACTAGGCGCTAATCGGGCGAGTTGACAAGTTCGCACCCCTCCCGAATGTGAATATTAAAGGCACGCTGCTAAATACCTTACACAAAAGCCAAACTAGATTTCATGTAAATTTCATTTCCAAACACAAAAAATAAAAAAAAAAAAATAAGTTGTTCTTTTATCCAACCGGTTCGTTTTGATGTTTTTTTTTTTACCGGCGCCGTGAATACAAATTTTTATTCAAATTACTGAACACAATTTATTTAAATTACGATTCCAAACAAAAAATATTTAGTAAAAAAACCAAATGCAATTAATTATTATGCATTAAATAATCATTTTTCATTTGCACACTTTTTGCTTTTTGTCTGACTAAGAAGACATTTGAAAATATTTACAAAGGCCTAAATAACTTGCCATTGCCAAAAAGAAAAAAAAAGAAGATAGCGGTAGCGTATTTGCTTTCTTTGTAAACAAAAAAAAAAAAAAAAACAGCAACAACAAAAACAATGAAAGAAAACAAAATTGCCGCAAAGCTGAAACTTTAGCCTTAACCCAAATTTCTTGTTGTTGCTGTTTTTGTTTTTGTTGGCAGGAGATTATTTCAAGTGCAAGTTGATTTATGATAAACTTGAAAAGAAAATCGAAACAAACAAAAAAAAAAAATAAATAAAACATTTGACCTTGTGAATTTTTGTGCAAATGTGAAAGGAATAAATTGCACATGCGGAAAATACCATTAATAAAATACCGAATAATCGCAGTTGAGATTAGGTTTTCAGATTAAACATAAAGCAGTTATACATATAGACGGGCTCTTCAACAGGCCAATTCAGATTGATTCCCATTGTGGATGTTGCAGCTTTTCGAGCTCTTCAGCTAGCTAACGAACACGTCCAATTAGCCTTTTCCACCAGCTTGTAATCTGGCAAATACAAACAAACGGGCACCAACAATGCGGCTCTAACAACAAAGCGAGATAACAATGCGGCATTAAGAAAATTTCTAATTATAGCAAAACGAAAACAAAGCAAATGAAATGAAAAATGAAACGTGAATTAAAAACTGGATTCAGCTATCAAAGAAAACACAAACTAGAGACGAGTAAATACCCTATGCTTAATGTTTATCATAGGTAGATACATATATGTATATATATACACATATTTGACTAGACCAAAGTTGAAGGGACAACAATTTATTTATTATTTCCTAATTTGTATGCTCTTACATAGAATGAAACGTTTTTGCTTTCCCACAAAGTAGATTTATTCTTGATCAGTCTCAACAGACAAGTCAATATAGCCATGTCCAACTGTCTAGTCACTCAGCTTTCTCTTGTACTTATGTCGGAACCAGCTGGATCGGACTACTATATCATATAGCTGTCATAGAAACGATTTGTTGTTGTATGGAAAAGTTGTTTGTTTATCAAGATATCTTATTCTAACTCAGCATTAATCAGTTTTACTATACTCTATATATATATGCGAAATCCTATCAATATCGTACCACTATATCATATAGTAGGTATTTTGCCTGTGCTTCTTAGCTGCCTGCAAAGCATTATGAAAAGGCAAAGGCATCAAATGTTCTGCCTGTCGAAGAGAGTCCTTCTTTCTCGTTCAAGTTTTGATCGATTATTCCTATGGCAACAATATGTAGGAAAAGCCGCAACAAACCAAAGAGCTGCTGCTGCTGATATCAATGCCTGCATGGAGCACGTGCCACGTTTGCGCTGAGCAGCCGCAGCTGCAGTTGGCTATTGATAAGAGCTCTGTGTGATTGTGAGGCTGCGGCTGCTTATTAATTGGTTATTCGCTTGTTTCGTGCACATTTGACAAGCTAATTAATGTCGTAATCAATATTGCCGGCAAATACAACAGCGACAGCAAAATTGAGTCATTAAAAGTCAACAGAGTGTCAGCAGAATTTGTCGTCCAACAATATTTGGGCTTTTTTTTTCTTCTTTTTTTTTTTGTCGTTTTTACAGCTCATCTGTCGTCATCTCAGCGAGCTGACAGTGCGTATGATTGATGGCCATATTTATTTTTTTTTTTTTTTTATTTATGCACAAGTTTCGTCTAAATAAAACACGTATTAATTTTAGCAAAATGTTGAAATTAAGCTTTTGCCTGCTTGGGAAAATGTTTGGAGAATTTTTTTTGTTTGCTTGTTTTTATTTCAGTGTGCGAGAAATGTGTCTGTGAAATTTATGCAATATATTTATTGACAAAATTAATGACTGCAAATATGCAAAACCATTTGATTACATCACAACAATACTGGTAAGAGCTAACACTACATAAAAGTCTAGCATTAATCTTAAATGTTCGCTAAGTAGGAGCTCTCAGCTATTAGCTAGTTAGTTTGACTGCACGAAATGTCACTTACATTTGTTCTCGTGAAGTTAGTTCTTTCTAGGTCTAGGTCATTTCCCATAGACAGATCTTCGTAATATGCTATACACATGCTTCAAGGCACGTAGGCAGCAAATGTGCTGGAGCTGCGGACAAGCTTCCCGCTGGCCCGCTTTGTAAACATGCTTAATTATATCAATTTTGTTTGTTCCACAAAAGGTCAGTTATGTGTCCACCCCCCCTACCCCCCGACTCTTCCCCTATAGCTCTCCACTCTTATTCATTGCTGAACAAAACAAAGTTTTGTTGGTTCTTTTTTTTGATTGATTGTGAGTGTTAAATATCAATTATATCCATTTAATAAAAAAGAACTCCGTAAGTCTGCAGTTGAGTGTGTGTGTGTGTGTGATATTTTTGGAAACTGGGAAAGTGCTCTCGCTAATTGATTGTAAAAAGTGTTAATCAATTGTAAATTTAAATTTATGACTTCGCATATAAACAAACAATTCGTTCAAGTTTCGGGTATACAATTTATTGAGCTGTCTGGCAGTTTTTGTTCTTCATAAATGGCCAAAATGTTACGATTCCACAAACATTCGATTATTTGCCCAATATTTGATTTATCTCAAAACTTCTATTTGATTATTCTCGGCATTATAAAGATAGGGCTTTATAGGCTTTATGAACCATTCCATGGGGCTGAAGTGTTTGACCAACTTGTTGTAGGCGGATCTCTGGACAAGGCGATCGGGCTATAATTAGCCATGTTCTAATGGAATAATTGTGCAATTAAACATGCTAACTGCTTGGCCTTGGCCAGTTCAAATTTCGTAGAATATCTCGATGAAACTAAAGTTAACTGCCTTAAAGCGATATTATATAATGAGAAAGAAACTAATCTTAAATATTTGAAAGGCTCCATTGTAGTATACAACAATATAACGTATATATATATATATATATCACTTTGCCATTATACATTATGGACAGCACTTAGGAACGTGACAATTGTCTAGTTAAAAACCTGAAGTAATGCGCGTGCTTTCATTATCGCCACGTGCTCCATCGATAGACGCAAACATCTAAATATTTTGCTAATATATTCTACGATAATCTGGCCCGAATCGGGTTAGCTTCGAGGAGGACGTAAGTTATGGGCGCATTTTGGAATTGACGTTTGTTAAACTAAATGAATTTGAATCGAGCTTCCAGGCACAAACACAATAGATATAATTGTGAATTTATTTGAAAATTTTGTTGTTTTCTATTTTTTTGGTTGTTTGTTTTTGTTTGTATTGATTTTTTTTATGATTTTCTCGTTTATTTTTTGGCACAATTTCGTTTGCTCCTTAACAAATTAATAACGTGCCAGGTCACGTAGGGCTAGTCAAGATGTTTCCAGTTTGTCGCGTAGCGTTGACAACTTGGCGATTCCCGTGCGCAGGTAAGTCCAACTAATAAGCTAACAAATCCTGTAAATTACAACACACAATAAACAATAATAAGTTAATATAATACTTAGTAATATATATGCTAGACCTATATATCATTGTGTAATGCCATTTGCATGTCGCATGGTAACCTTATATATATCCGTTTGCATGATGTATATAACTAGTGAAAGCATGAATTTGCCTAACATATAAATATGCATATATCTTTCCCCACTATATACATAACATTTTTTCAGCTCAATTGTGACCATAACTAGACTCGAAAATAATCAAAAGCAATATGATATTAAATCAAAACTTAAATAAAAGTTCAAGTTAATTTATAAAGAGCGCAATCGAGTTACATAAATAAATGCACAGTTCGGTTTATTATTATTTATAGATTGCTCGATAATCTTAATAGACCTTGTCTTATAACGAAATTGATAATTTATAAGAGCCACAAAACTGTTAACAACAATAAGCACTAAATGAACGGCTGATATTATTATTAAACGTAGAATCTATATAATATTTCAACAGCAATTGCAAACATTTTGAAATAAGGCAGAGCCACAACATATTCGAGCTGTGCAGATTACCAGAGATTAGATTAAAGTGCAAATATCACAAGTACCCAGCCGATTATCAGCAAGTGCGTCATATCAATCAGAGCTGTCGTCTTTTGTTTTCTTAGCGTGTTTTGCATACAATTATGCATTAGATTTTCTTCAACAACTTTTATCAACGTCGACTAAGATTTCTGTGATATCATTTTTCGTTTATTTAGAGATACAGAAATATTTATTGAAACTAAGTACGACTTAGCCGGGGCCAATTGTGTCCAATGCGAGAGATGACATCATCAATTGCTATTTTAGTCCGAGTATTTATTGCCTAGAGTTATGGCAAATTTAGAAACAATTTAACAATTGGCAGATTACCTAACTGAGTGCCCATATTGTGATTCCCAGTCTCAATTTCATAAAAGCAAGAGCTCTTGAACTTTGTCTAATCAATTTCGAAAGTGCAAGCTGTGTGGTAAAATAAGTTCAACAATATTTCGGATTCATTAATGCTGCAGTCCAACCAGTTTTATGATTGTATGTAGATATAGTATATATAAAGTAGACCCACAGCAAGAAAACTGCTGTCATATGTCAGCTGAGTCTAGAGGGTGGATCGGCAGGTCGATCGGTGGGTGGATCGGCGGGTGACTCGTGGCAACAACTGCATCCAGCCTTTCATTTTCCGTGCTGGCACTTGTCATTGGCAAAGCCAAAAGGCTTAACACTCTGCTGCTGTCATTTTGTTATCCACGACCAAAATATCGAAAGCAAATACTGATAAGATATAGCCATGAATATGGCTACAAAATATAAGTTAATATGTGTATACCTGAAGTACCTAGAAATGTATTCAGATGTTGCCACCAGTTGCCACTGTTTATTGGCCTTGTTTCTAGGAAATTAATGGAAAAGGTAAACAGGATCTTTGGCTGGATTAGCTTTTTGTAGATAAACTCACATAATTGTGTGCCAAATTATTAATATTTACTGAACTCGCGCGCGCAACAAATTAAAATAACAATAAATTAAACTAAAAAAAATGCTATTTTTCTCATGTGATCGCGTTTTAGCTGGAAATAAAACAACTGTGTAAACGACGAAATTCCCTGCCTGTTGTGAGCTTAATAAATTAAACAAATAATGTATCTGTCTCTCGTCAAATGTCGCAACTTACAAATCAAACACAGTTGTCCCCATCCACTTTATATACATAAATATGTATACATATATATTTTTGAGTATGGATTCCAGGCATCTTGGGGGGCATTGTTTGGGCCCACATTGGCGAATTTTATTTGATTTGTGGCATATTTCAGCTGCGCAATTAATTAATATGGTAGCAAAATTCCAGTATTAAGTCAATCGGCATGGAAATTGCGATAAATAATGCACAGAGAATAAATACAAAGCGCGACAAATATGCGCTAAATAATTAGTTTTTCTGTTTATCTGCAGACAAAAGGTTCTGTCAGCTGCCTTAACGCACATAAATGCTAGAATTGAATAAATATTTTTCCTTTTTTTTTTTTCTTTTATCATTGATATTCAATTACGTTTATCGCAGTTGGATTCGCTAATTGCCAACGCATTTGCAGACACGCGCAAATTAATTTCATTTGCGTTCTCTTTTTAAACAATTTAACAGAAACTTTCAAGACAAAACAGAACTGCAGGCTAAATATCTATATGCCATACTGCCAAACTGGACTTAAATTGCAGCTGTCTTTAATAAGCACATATGTATATAGATTGGCAATTTTCCTGCATTTAACAAGCTGTCAATCAGTTATTCAATCTCTTACATAAAGACCTCAATGATGATTTCTTCTATTTTTTTTTTTTTTTTCATCGAACGGATGACAGCGTGTTCAGGCGGAAATTAAATTTTGTCAATCAAGATGTTACAAAGAATTGTGAAAACTGAGCCACACACGACAGAGACAGACTGTCAATGTTAAATAGTTGTCCGACTGTTATCGAAAGAAATCATGATATATATATAATTAAGTTTTACACGTTAGGTTACTATAAAAAAATATATTTCAATTTATTATTTTCACTTAACGGCTACTTTTGTTGAGTACATTCAGATTTGCTTCCCGAATATGAACTAATTTATCTCACTGTTGCGGTCGCTTAGCAAACTTCGCTTTGAGAGAGTTTGAGTCAAAATTGAGTGAAGTTTGAGCTGCGTCAGCAATTATGCGTGGGATAGTACTCTGATGGGAACATTGACAGTGGCGTGATATTTAGGGTGAATTGTTTATGTCTACCAAAGGGGGACAGTTTGATCTTGACCAATGTCGATGTTATCACCAGGCTCTTTGTTTACAATATTAGAAATGTTTATAGTTGTGCTTATGCTTATGTGCTAAGTTATGTTAAAGGGTGGGTGCGACTATGGATATGTCACTCCCCCAACCATTAGAAAAGTGCCTGTCCTCAGGTGTTTAAGTTTGGATATAGTGTAACATTTTCTTCTTTTAGAATTGGTATATCTCCTATTATTGTAGGTGTTTCTTCTACTTTGGGTTTTTTATATTTTATAATTAATTTCTTAGGTATGCTTTTGAACTTATATGTCAAATACAGTGTTAAACTTATTAATATGATTACAAATATGGTTATTGTAATTATCTGGAATACATTGTTAAATTTTGTATGTGCATTTATAATTTGTTTCGTTTGTACAAACGAAAGTGGTTCTAATTTTATAACATCATTGCTTACGTAAATGCTTTGAGTATAATCTAACATATTGTTTGAAATTGAAATTTCATTAATTTGCAATGAACAATTAAAGATTTTTATTATATTGTTTCCTTCTATTGTTATTTCGTTATTTATACAATTATGGTTTAATATAGTTTTTGGTAAATTCCAAGTTAAAATTATATTTGGTTCTATGTAGTTGATTTGAAAATTTTGCAAAATTTTAGTATAACTACATTCTGATGTTATTTGGTTTAAAATTCCTGTTAAACATTCATTATTAATTAATTTTTTTGTTTCTCTGCTATAAACTTTTTTATCTTGGGTAAAATATTTTTTATGAGCTATTTCTGTCAAAATATTATTATTTTCATCCGGGTATGGAATTATTTCGAATACCGGGCTTTTTATTATTTCTCGAGGAATATGGGATATTATCAGTATTTCGTTTGTATCTGATTTAAACCAAGTGGAAGTTTTTGTATTCAACAATTTCTCAGAATTAACATGCAACAAATAGTCATGTTTTAGTAATTTTGGGTTAAAAATTCCTAATCTTGTGAGCTGCATTCCCATCTCAATGTCTTCTATATATTCTGTAAAGTGTTGTAAGTTAAATATAAGGATATCTAATTTCTTTCCTTTTTGTTTCTCTTGATCTAGTTCGTTCATGATTTCTATTCCTTTGTTTATAGCTTCTATTATGTAATTTAATTCGTTAACCTGAACGCTGTTTTCTGCTAAGTTGCTTATTTTTTGTTCAATTTCTGCTTTGTCTTCTTGATTTAATGTTCCAAATAAGTATTTATATGCTGTTCCTACTATGTTAACTAAACCTCTTTTGCTACGTTTGGCTATTTTTAAGCCGTTTATTTCTCTGTTTAATTTCTCTACTAGGTATTCGATTTGTATAAGGTTATTGAATTCTTTACTTTGTTCAATTAAATTGTTAAAAGTTTCTTCGGTTTTTGTTATATTAACCGTTAAACAGTGGAATTCGTAATCTGTCGGAATGTCTATGGTTCCTGTTTTAAATATGAGATATCCGTTATGGGCTTTGATAGGATTAATTTCAATACTCTGTGCATTTATATGGTTTACAGTTATTGATAGTAATATTATAATAATTAATTTAAGCTGGTGCTTGTATGTTTTGATCGCTGTCTGTTGTTGACCTGTAATTGTTATATTTGCTTTGATTAGTCTTCTTTTTCTTTTTGAATTTGGTTTTGTAATGTGTTATTTTCCTGCCTCTGTTAGTTTCCTCAAAATGTTTGTCGTCGATTTGTCTTAGTTCTCCTGTTTTCTTGAACGGGGTTGTCGTCTTTGATTTAACTAACGGTGAGTGTTTGTATCTAGTGTCAATTTCATAATTTGTTCGTTTTTTGTTGAGGTTATTTATTAGTTTTTCTTTATTAGCTTGAGTGTCATACTCTGGTGTACCTGCATATATGAATATGTCCGCTGGTGTTCTGTTAGTCGTTTTGTGCTTTGTTTTATGATTGTACGTGTAGAGTATAGTTTCAAATTTTGTAAGTTTATTTTCGACGTCTGAGTCGCTGTTAATGATTCTTAGTTTTTCGTTAACTGTCTTATGAAATCGTTCTACGTCGGATATACCATTTTTACTAGTGGTTATATTAATATTTACTGCTTCTGATTTTAGCCATAATTGTAAAGCTGTGCACATAAAAGCTGAGTCTTTGTCTGCCTTTATTTCGATGGGTTTACCCATTTGGTTGAACACTTGTAATATAGCTCGTTTGGTTTCTAGCCAGTCTCTACTTTTTATTTCTATTAATGATGCAAATTTTGAATAGATATCAATGCAAGATAAAAATTGTTTATCTCCTACTATGTAAAAATCCATTACATATTTTTCTCGGATATTAGCGATTTCCGGAGTTATTTCGAAAGTTAATTTTGTATCTCTGTGTTCTGTTTTTGCGATGTTGCAAATCTCACATTCATTTATTAGATTTTGAATTAAATTTTGATAATCTGGGAAATAGTGGGTTTCTTTGAACCAATTGATAGTTTTTTCAATTCCTGGATGTAATAATTCTTTGTGCTTTTTTAATATTAATTCTTTGAATTCTGCGTATGTTTGAAGGTCTATTAATTTTGTACTAGTTTTCATTGCCTTTGTTGAATTATTCGGACTTATTATTTCTAAGTAGGCTTCTTGAAAAATTGGAAAATCTGCTTCGTTGTGGAAGTATAGCACACTTTTCTTTGTGCATAAGTATTCTTTTATTAATTCTTTGGCATGCGTATTAGTCATGTCTTTGTACGTAATTTTTATGTTGGTTTTGTGAAAGTAATTCGTAACTTTTGTTTCGTTCTCGGTTCCTTTTTCAAATTCTATTTGTCGATTATAATAATTAAGTGGTCTTTCTGTGATTTGTAAATGGTTACTGTTGTCTTCTTGAGCACTATGTATTGTTGCTCTTGTGCTAATTGTATCTTCGCCTAAGAAGTTTTCGTTTAATTGAATTCTGGACAGAGCATCTGCCACATAATTTTCTTTTCCTGGGACGTATTTAATTTGGAAATCAAACTCATTTAGCTTGATCTTCCACCTTTGTAATTTCATGTTAGGTTCTTTCATATTATTTAACCAGACGAGTGGTCTGTGATCACTAAGGATTTGAAATTGTCGACCAAAGAGATAGGACCTAAAGTATTTAGTGGCCCAAACGATTGCTAATAATTCTTTTTCAATCGTTGAATAATTTAACTCATGCTCGTTGAGAGTTCTACTTGCATAGCATATAGGCTTATGCTCTTGCGAAAGGACGGCCCCTATTGCCATATTACTCGCGTCTGTAGTTAATGAAAATGGTTTTTCGAAGTTAGGGTATATTAAAATTGGGTCGGATGTTATGAGTACTTTTAGCTTTTCAAACGCTAGTTCGTAGTCTCTGTCTTTTATATTGATTTTTGCTCCTTTTTTTAATTTAAGTGTTAATGGTTTTACTATATTAGCGAAATTTGGTATAAATTTCCTATAGAAACCACATAATCCTAGAAATGATTTAATTTCTTTTGGGGTTTTTGGAATTGGGAATTTGACAATTGCTTGTATCTTGTTGGGATTTGGTTTTATACCCTCAGTTGTGATGATGTGACCGAGAAATTCAGTTTCTTTTCTCATAAACTCGCATTTATCCAACTGTAGTTTTAAGTTAGCTTCTCTAAGCTTCTTAAATACCTTTTGTAGCGACAAAATGTGTTCCTCCAATGAAGTGGAAAAAATAATAATGTCGTCTAAGTAGACCAGACAATCCTTAAAAATTAAATCTTCTAAGAGATTGTTCATACAACGTTGGAACGTTGCAGGTGCATTCTTAAGACCAAATGGCATGCGAGTGTACTCGTAATGGCCATGTTTAGTCGAAAATGCGGTCTTGGGTATTGAACCAGGATCCATTTGGATTTGGTGGAAGCCTTTGGCTAGATCAATGGTTGTGAAATATTGACATTTTCCAAGTTTGTCTAATATTTCATCCATGATCGGGATAGGGTATTTATCATTAATAGTTAGTTCATTGAGATTGCGGTAATCTATGACTAACCGGAACTTTTGCTTTCCAGATGCATCGTTTTTCTTTGGAACGATTATTACTGGTGAGCAGTAAGGGGATTTGGATTTACGTATGATATTTTGTTTTATCATATCGCTTATTTGTTTATTTACTTCCTCATCGTATATTTGAGGATATTTGTATGGACGCTTGTAAATTGGGTCCTCATGTTTTGTTAGAATTTTGTGTTTAATTGTACTAGTGAAAGTCAAATTGTCACCTTCATGGTACTGGATATCACGAAATTCATGTAAAACTTTTTTTATTTTTTCTTTTTCTTCTGAGTTTAGGTGCTCTAGCCTAAACTCATTGTTTTCTATTAATTCATTATTAATAGCGAAGTTAAATGGTCTGTCCTCTGTTGAGGGTGGATCAAGGCACTCTTGTGCGGTCATGTCCTCTTCGACCTCTTCGTCGTTATATCTAAAACAAAAGTTAAATTCTCCTAAGGTTACGGATCCTTGTGCATAGTCTATTTTTGCTTGACATGCCTCAAGGTATTCTCTCCCAATCAGAACATCATAATGCTCTGAGAAGTCGTGAATATAGAATTTTTGTTTGCTCGGACAAATTTTGCTTGCTCCTAATCGTATACTTTGTTTTAATTCAATAACACCATTTATGGTGTGAACCTTTAATGTTTCGTTGTAAACTGGAAAATTTAAGCGGTTTGTTTTCATTAGATTTATGGTTGAACCTGTGTCGATGACACATTTTAGAACTTCGTCATTCATAATCAATTTTATGAATGGATTTCTTCTGTTTGTTCCGAGGCTTGCTGATGAAAATTTTCGGATGTATCCATTTTCATCTGCCCACTGTTACTATCTCTTTGACGTTTAGTCGGAGGGTTTGGTGCATTCAAGCGTGAATGGGACTGATTTTGGTAGTTTAAGGGATTTTGGTATCTACCTTGACTTAATTTCTGTTGGAACTCGTGGTGAGCTTTCTGATTGTCTTCGGACTTATTATGCTGTTTATTTTGTGCGTGATAACTCTGATTCGTGTTGGAATAGCCACTTGAAATGGTGGTTGGGTTAGCATTTTGCTGATAATTTCCCATGTTCCTACGATTGTTATTTGGATTTCCCTGAACATTATTATTTTTAGGTTTTTCAGTAACGCTATTTTCATATAATCCCTCTCTTTGAGCTACTTGCTTTAGTTTTTGTGTCGACGTAATGTCGTGTCTGGCTAACATCATGAAAAGCCTATCTGGTAATTTTTTTGTAATAACATCTTTGATTGTGTTATTCATAGCATTTGTATAAAGGGTTGTATTGCTAGGTATATTTTCTAGTGCTAACTTATTTAAAATAACAAAAGATTTATTCTCGAGCTCCTCGATGAACTTACGGACGTTTCCTTGGTAATTCGTGTTGTATAAGCGTCGAAGGAGTTCTTCAAATGGTGTCTGCACTTTGTATTCTTCAATCAATGCGTTTCTCAGCTCCTGCCAAGTGTTGGCTGCTGTCCTTTGTGATATTCTCTGAGCATCTCCTGTGACTTGCAATTCGATGGCTCCGTATAAGATGCTATGTTGTCTAACATCTCGGGTTGGATACAGGTGTAGGATGTAATCTATCCTTTTAATGAAGGCGTTTAGTTGATCCGTTGATCCGTCAAAGCTTGGCACCTGTCTAAGTTGTGAAAGGGCCTGGTTGAGGTGTTGTTCTGATAATTCCATTGTCATCTTGGTGTAATACACTTTTTTTTGAATAGTTTTGAGTTTGTAGGTTTGAACTTTATTGTTCTTTGATTTTGCACTTTTATTTTAAGTTAAAGTTTGTGATGGATTATTGTGCAAATGTTTTTTTTTTTTTTTGTGTGTGTGTCTTAAAAAGACTCAGTAATAACGTATTGCAGGGATCAAACGATATGCAAAGCCAGTCGTTATTAACTGTAGTAGCTTTATTGCCCAAAGGGTCAATATTATTAAGCTACTAATGACCCGAAGGTTCTTGTGCGGATACGTATTCGAGAAAATTTTTATTACACTCCGACAACACTTTCGGTCGCGATTGTGCGTTAGATCTGGGAATTAATTATCCTTTAGCGATCTTTAATTTTTCCCGACGTATCCTACCGGCTGCGCCAATTAAGTTTTACACGTTAGGTTACTATAAAAAAATATATTTCAATTTATTATTTTCACTTAACGGCTACTTTTGTTGAGTACATTCAGATTTGCTTCCCGAATATGAACTAATTTATCTCACTGTTGCGGTCGCTTAGCAAACTTCGCTTTGAGAGAGTTTGAGTCAAAATTGAGTGAAGTTTGAGCTGCGTCAGCAATTATGCGTGGGATAGTACTCTGATGGGAACATTGACAGTGGCGTGATATTTAGGGTGAATTGTTTATGTCTACCAAAGGGGGACAGTTTGATCTTGACCAATGTCGATGTTATCACCAGGCTCTTTGTTTACAATATTAGAAATGTTTATAGTTGTGCTTATGCTTATGTGCTAAGTTATGTTAAAGGGTGGGTGCGACTATGGATATGTCACTATATATATACATATAGATATATACATATAGATACTAGTTGAGTATAGGCAACTGCCCAAGCATTATCATACATCGAGGCGGTAGTCCATAGTTCGCCGCATGCCAAAACGCGCAGCAGACTTTAAAAGGCCGCTTACAAACTTGGCGCTAGGAAGCACACGCGGCTTTAATATCGAAGTCGTCATCAAAAATTCCGCGACAACATCCAAATGTTAAGAACATTCTACTATAAAAAAAGAAAACAATGAAACGTACACAAAAAAAAAAGCTTTAAATGCACGGCAAATGAATTTTAATGAAACTGAATGTGCCAGCAATTGTATTTCTATTCAATTTCGAGGCACTTGCCGCATGCCCCGCCGAACAATCAGAAAAAAAAAGAGCAAAAAACAAAAACACATTTTCAACATTTGTATTCGATGGTCGTTGCCTATCGATGACGCAGCAGGAATCTAAGCCGGCATCGAGTTGCCCTGCAAAAATGAGACAAAAATCGAATGATGAATTCAATCAGAAGATTAAACGAGACAGAGACTCGCCTCGTTTGGATCCGTGTAGAAGCTGGGAATCGTTGTAGTCGTCTGCTGCTGCTGCTGCTGCTGCTGCTGTTGCTGACGCAGTTGACGCTCATTGTAATGCTGCATACGCTCCAGCACAGATACCTGGCGATAGTTATCGGCCGTATAGTGCGACATGGCAATGCCGGCGCCCTCGATGAGAGCCAGCAGCACCCCACCCACCAGTGCACTGCTCAGCATGGCGGTGACACCTGAAATTTGAATATAATGCTTATCACGAATGGACTGCCATATTCAAGCACTTGCCACCGCGTGCAGCTAGTATGCCGCCAGTTGCCGCGCCGCTGATAATTGAATTCCATGGATCCTCTTTGCCGCGACTATAGACCAGGCTGCAATCGATGGCGCTGAAGGTGCCGCCCCAAATGGCAAAGCTGCCACCAACCAGTCCGGAACGGGCACGCATCGCGGCCAGGCCGCCCGCCAGGCGACGCGGCAGCCCGCAGGGGGCATTGCGAAAACCTTTGATCGCCTGAAATATGGCGCCACCCACAGCGCCCATGGTGAAGGCGCCGCCACAGTCCTCCACTATGCGAAAGGGGCACGGCTCGCGTGTATATTCCTCCATAATACTTTCAATAGGAAATAGCTCAGGAATATGCCAGCTTCAGCAGATGAACTTATTTTAAGCAGTTGACTGCTATTCGCCGGCCTGCTATGCTATGGACACAATGTTTTCCATTTCAATTTAGATTTTTATGAAATTCCATGCCAAACTTTGAGCACAGACTCGTGACAGGCGACGAGCGCATTTAAAGGTTACGTCGGATAAAACAATTACAAACGCAATAAAAAAAAAAAAAAACAAAAACAATAAACGATTTAAAATTCGTCGATGTCCATTTTTGGTCAGTTCACAAATGTTGATTGCCAGATAAAAAATAGCATTACATATAAATAAAAACAACAAAATAAACACATAAATAAATTGTTATTAGCTGGTTATGGCCACAATTTAAGCTGGAAAATTTGTAAGTGATAAAGATCGCAGCAACAAGTTGCTATCGCTTTATATTGCCAATTAATTTAACAACCGATTTGTGCTTCGTCACGTGTTTTCTTCTTATTTTGTTTATATTACAGGAGCAAATCGCGCAGTGTGGATCATGGCCTTGCGGCACCATTCGATTTGGATTCGTTGCGTTCGAAAGTTGAGCAACGATTTGAGAGCGTCGACAAACTGTCAAGTGAGTATTTCATGTTGTAAACAATTTCAATTTCAAAAGTCGCGCGCAATTTCCGCACACTATCGCCATCTATGGTTTTGCGCGCAAACTGAACTCACACGAAGTTAGCTGCGAATTGCTAAAAGTTTCACATCTTCTAACAGCGCACAGCACTGTTATCAGCACTTTTTATAAAAAGCAAAATAGTATGAGAGTTCACTTTAGTTTCTCTGAAAACTGATCTGTTAGTTTTAACATTTAACAGCCGAAAGATGGTTTTAGCAGGAGCTATCAGCTGTCCTAACAGCGAAAAAAACATCTGATCAGTTAGTTTTATTTGGGGGGATAACGGTTTTTGCGGTGCCGCATAATCTTGTGATTGTTTGTTCTTATTTTGGCCGCCAGTAAACAAGAAAACAATTTTTAATTTTTTTCTCGATGCGGCTAAATGGAAAATATTTGAAATAAAAAATGATTAAGTGAAATAAATTTCTCGACTTAAAAGTTGTTAAAGAAAACACTAAAAAATCAATCATTCTCGACCTGTTGACTCAGCCAAGACTTAACGGTATACGGAAACAGTTATTGACACATGGGCTATGTTAAAGTTGCGGCACATTGATAACAAAATCCCTATAAAAAGGCATTATCAAATGTATACATACATACATAATAAAAAAAATAAAAAAATACACACGCCAACATAAAACTAAGCACATTGATTTGAGTTGATTTCGCGCCGCCAGCCTTGGCGTTACATTTCGTATTTGCTTTTCGAAACGGAAAACTGCAGACTCAGCCAAAATTTTGCAGCGTCTGCTGTCAAAGAAGATGTTGCTGCTGGTATAATATTTTTTTATTTGCTGCTTGGACGAATGAGTAGCAAAAGAGAGAGAGAGAGAGAGAAAGAGCGAGAAGCGAAGGACGCGCAATAAAAAAGTGTTATAATAGCGTGCTTCCTTTTAAGTTATTCGCAATTAAGCAAATACATCGTACGTAAAACAGGCGTAGAGTACATAAATTAATAGATCTTATACAGAATGCTGGAATTTGTTGAAAGCTATTGGCGTTCCAATGTAAATAACAGACAGCGGCCTTTAACCGCCAACGAATTCGTTGTCATCTATTTGTGCCGCCAGTTCGTACAGGTGGCGCAGGATGCAATTGGAACAGATGTTGTCTATTCGCGACTGAGACCTGTTGATAAGGAGTACATGATCTTTGATCAGCTACCGAAGAAGCCGCAAAGTAATAATTACTCGAATATATTACATAATTAATCGAATACATTATACATTACATTATATAATTTATTGTGATTATTTTAGTTTATTTTTTGAGGTGTCCGGTTAATTAACTGAAACCGTTTTCTTTTTCACAGGGCAAAAGTCTTCATTGCCCACCATACCCACCATTTCCTATACTGTGGGAAATCGCGACACACTGACATCGGTGGCGGCACGTTTTGATACTACGCCATCGGAGCTAACGCATTTGAATCGGCTGAACAGCTCGTTTATATATCCGGGCCAGCAGTTGCTGGTGCCCGATAAGAGTGCCAAAGACGATGCCTCCACCAGTTCCTCTGGCACGATTGATGGCGGTGGCGGAGGCGGGGGCGGCGGCAGTCTCTCCGGCAAATCCAGTCCAATTGAGCGCAAGTTGTCTGGCGATGAGAGCAAGCAGGAGAAAGGTAAGCGACGTTGCTGGAAATGGTGCAATTGGTGCGATGATATTGAAGCTAATTTTGGAGTTAATCTAGTTTTGCTAATGTCATTTATATTTAATTTAACATTTTTTTTGCTTGACTGCATTTTGCATGCATATATTCGCTATTCAAAAATTCAACGGCGCCGTCAGATAGTTGGCAACGCTGCACAACAGCGCTTAACAACACTTTGCACATACGTTTGTCGCTATGTGTAGCCCTGGCCCAACAGCTGCTAAAACTGTGCAGCCCTAACTCTGCTATGTGTTCGTGACAGTTGCGCTTTTGTATTTGTTTTGTGTGGCCCAAACGACGGGAATAGATAAAACGAAAGAAGCTCGTTCTCAACATTTGGGCCACGCACGTTGACCATATTGGATTGCAAGTGTTGTAAAGTGCACCGACGCGTAGACCAGACGTCATCAGCCTCAGCATGCATACGGCTGTATTTTGGCGAAACGGAGGTTATTGCCGGAATCACATTTGGCTTTTTGATACATCAATGTGCTAATTAAGTGCGGGCCTCGCTGCAAATTTGCAGCGCATTTCGCCAAGCTATTCATGTCACATGTCCCGCATTTCTAGAGATTTACATTTAAACTAAATATCACATAAATCAATTTGGCCTGCTTGGGCTACACACACACACACTATCTTATCAGGCAGATAAAAATCACAGCGCTTGCCCCTCAACAGACAATTGCGCGTTTTGCAACAGACCCACAAAAAAAAACCACTATATTCACGTCAAATCCTTGTCTTACAGATATTCTTGAAGGCCTTCGACCAGGCTCGCCCAAGCCGGGACACATTGAGCGCGTTGTGGGCAATAGCAGCGTTGGCAACAGCCAGGCCGAGGAGAATGCGGACAGGAGCGATGATCCCGTGATTACCCAGCGCTTTCTCAAGATTAATGTACGACACATTACCGATGGTCAGGGCGTTGTCGGTGGCGTTCTCTTGGTCACACGCAACGCTGTCATGTTTGATCCAAATGTTAGTGATCCGCTGGTCATTGAGCATGGCCCAGAAAGCTACGGGGTCATAGCACCCATGGATCTGGTTGTAAATGCAGCCATATTCCATGACATAGCGCACATGCGTGTAGCTGGCGGTGCCGGGCCGAGTGTGGCTGCAGCGTCTGCTAGCGCCGGCAGTGATGCAGAGAAGCCCGAAATCTATTATCCCAAACCAGTATTAGTTGAGGAAGATTCCAAGGAGTTGCCCGAACAGCAGGAAGACCTGGACCCCAACAAGCAACGCTTGGAGGGTAAGATTAAATACCATAACAGACCGCATGATAGCTAATTGTGTATATTTTATGTTTATAATTTAAGCCGAAATTGGTTCACTAGAGATCACCGATGATCAGGAGTCACTATGTTCCAGCACGGGTCGCGATGGCGATGCCTTCCCGAAGGCCTTTGAGCGCGATCGTGTTGCGGTAAGCAAATCAAAGCTGTAACTATGGTTATTCAATTGCTGATTCTGTTACGGCACGTCCACTAGGATACGTCAACGGATGCCAAAGATAGCGCTAAGACTGACGCTCAGGACGAGAACGAGGATAAGAAAACGCTTGGCCCGACCAACACACGCAGCACACTGGAGGAGCGACGCAAGAGTCTATTGGATCACCACTGGGCCATACCCAGCAAAGATCGGTTCGTATTTAGTCAGTTGTGTGTGTGCTTAAAAATAATAATTTATTTAAATGGCTTATTTTTGCTAATTCACAACACAACCGAGTCTTAAAACCAAACGAAACAAAATGTATTGCTGTTAATAATTTGTTATTCTACATTTTTTTGTGCTTTTATTTTCATATTTTAAACCGCAACGTTCCCTCAATAAACACATAACCATACTTGCCATTTGTGCCTTACAAACACACACCTCTCACACCCACAAACGCACACACGTGAACCTGCATCTGTTACTGTAAATTCCCACACACTGCACACTCCAAATACTCAGCTATTGTTTGTCTAATTCCCGAAGATCATCGGAAGACGAGGCCGACAACGAGTCCAACATTACCATAGACAGCGGCGCACGGGTCCAGGACCCACAATCGACAGCGAGCTCGGTTAGCGGCGATGCCAAAGGAGCCGTAGGAGGTTCCGCTGCAGCTGCTGCTGCTGCGGCTGCTGCTGCATCAGGTGCTGTTGGGGGTCTGGTGCCAGGCATGCTGCCGCCATCTGGCATTGATTTGGAGCATCTTGAGGAGCTGTCGAAGCAGTCCTGTTACGATTCAGGCATCGACATTCGCGAACCCATACCCACAATACAGCCGATACCAAAGAAAACCGTATACAGCGACGCTGACATCGTGCTCAGCTCAGACTGGGTGCCGCCAAAGACCATTGTACCCACGCATTTCAGCGAGTCACCGCCACGTAGCACCATTCTTGGCCAGAGCCTGGACGCTGGCGGTGCTCGCAAGAAGACCTCCAGCGTCAGTTTCACCGTTGACGACGAGGCAGCACAGCAGGCACAGGCAGCCGCATCGGCAGCTGCCGCGAGCGGCGACAAGCAGGCGGACAAGAAAAATAAGGTGAGCTAAAACACAAGTAAACAAGCTGCAGAAACATCTGTCACAATTAATTTAATATTGTGTACGCTTTCTAGATGCTAAAACGTCTGTCATATCCATTGACTTGGGTGGAGGGCCTAACTGGCGAGGGCGGCGCACCGCCTGCACCGGGCAGCGGCCTGAATAAGTCGGCGGACACAGATTCGGCGCCCAACACGGGTGACTCCAACCAGAGTGTATTTTCGAAAGTATTCTCAAGGTGCGCTAATGAAATCTCAGTTAAAACCTAAGCAACATATTAACTCCTATATAATTGGTGCCACAAATTTGTTTATTTCGTTGGAAAACAAAATGCTTACCTTCGGTTAATGCGGATCGGCTGCTTTTGCAAATTTTAACTTTTGCTTTTCACACACACACACACACACACACACGCACACGTACACAACAAATGTACACACTATATGATATACATATATATATATATATATATAAATGAATTACTTAGCTCGCCCATCACTCTGGTATCAGAGCTGGGCGGCAACTTGTTTTCGAAAACACCGTCCGAAGAATCTGGTGGGTCGCCAGTGCCGCCATTGACTCCACACTCGACACATTCCGAGGGTCACATGACCTATGGGTAAGGACGGATTGGATCCTGTGCACTGTGTTGTTGATGTTGTAGTGTTGTTGTGTAACTCATTCAACGAATACATCTTTTATAGTTCAGTTCCCACTTTTGTTCACCAGCTAATTTAAATTCTCAAAGCATCATCATAGCCAAAGACTAGAACCATACTCTATACTCGCACTAGTCTTGATTATCGGATGCGGACTATTATCAATTTGCACTGCTAATATCTTGTTCCATTGACTCCACAGGCGCTCCTCTATTGGCACTTTTATACGCCCACACTCCTCGGAGGGCACTGCGTCTAGCACGAAGCTGAAGGAGGCCAAACAGCCGCCGCCCAAGCTGGACTACCGCTCCATGGTCTCGATGGATGACAAGCCGGAACTGTTTATCAGCGTGGACAGTAAGTAATTGATTAAATATTATGTTTAATCTCATTTAATAATCGCTGTCTTTCTTACAGAGCTTATACCGCGTCCCGCACGCGCTTGCTCTGACCCACCTTTGTATTTCCGCCTGCGCATGGGCAAGCCCATTGGCAAGGCAATACCACAGGGCACCACAGTTATGTCCTATGGCAAAAACAAGCTGCGCGCCGAATATTGGTTCAGTGTGCCCAAAAATCGGTGAGCTATCAACCGATATCTATAACTGTATTCCATCTAACTGCATGCCTTTGCCCTGTAGCGTTGACGAGCTCTATCGTTTCATAAACACCTGGGTGAAACACCTGTACGGTGAATTGGACGAAGAGCAAATAAAGGCGCGCGGCTTTGAGCTAATCCAGGAGGATACCGAATGGACAAAGAGTGGCGCCATCAAAGCAAGCGGCTACAGCGACAGCCAGGATGGCGAGGAAATTGGCGATCTCACCCGCGAGTCCTGGGAGGTGAGCTCAATTTTTGTCAATTTTTGTCTTTCCTATATAATGCCGCAGAAATCGCATTGTGCGTCCTTTCATATACATATATATATATATAATTTTTAACCTATTGCTCTGAGTTTTTCTCTCGAATTTTTCTACTAAGCATATAACTAAAAAAAAAAGTTTCTCTCTCAAAATTTTAAATCCAAAACGAAAAAAAAAAAACAAAAAAAAAAAAAAAAACAAAAATCTTTTAGGTTATGCCTCGAAATTGTTGAAAGTATTTTAATATATCTCTTGTATACTTTTTCTTACATTTATATTGTCCACGCGTTTCCATCTGTTCTGTTTCTTATCGTGTCTATATTGTGTTTCAATTTGCATTTATTTTTAAAAACAACACCAAATCTGCCAAACGATGGGCTTAAAAACAAACAAACAAACAAACCAAATCCAAAACTGAAACCTTTATGTGATAAATCTCTATACGACAGCTTCTAAAGGCGCCCTTCGCCAAGACCTACAAGATCATAAAAACGGCTTCGCATGCCGCATCGCATGATTTGGAATTGTTGGGCGGCGAGGTTAGGAATAAAAACCTTTTAATACGAATTCTTCCACCTAAACTAAGCTGTGTTGTTAAAGCACACAACTAAATGAAAAATCCACCCACCCACCTTTGAAATTTGTGAAAATTATGTGCATTATTTTTTGGTTGGTTTTTTTAATTTTACGTATATTCCTTTTCCCAGAATAATTGTTTATTTATTTTCCACACTTGGTTTTCCCTTTTTGCTCGCTCGTTCTTTCGTTATTCGTAGTTATGCGTAATGTTTTATGGTTTTATTTATTTTATTTATGTTCTCTTTTTTTTTTTTCTGGTAATGTAATAGTTTCTTCGCACATGTTCAAGCACATCTGTTTGTGTGCGTGTGTGGCACATTGAGCACAAATTCGTCAATTTTCTTTGTCTTTTATCAGTTACTTTGACATTGGCTCATCCATAACGAACATTAAATAATTATTTTTTGCAACATTTATTATCATATTTGGCAACCTGCATATGTAGTTTCATCGAGATTCTTGTGATTCAAAACTATTTTTAAGTTGCGACTAACAAATTGAGCTTGGACATTTATTTAATTTTATCTCAAGTCAAATTATCAATTACATAAGTCTGTGGTGCACACTTTTTGGGTTTCAACTCTCATTACAATTATAAGAAACTATAACAAAACCAAGTCAAGCAAATATGTGGGCTATATAAAACAATTGTATTGCTTTGCCTTGTCTTGCTCCCAGCTAACCATGTTCTGGCTGTGTATTGAAACAAATCCAATTAATATGCCAATTAACAATTGCATAATTAATGTTCACCGTCTGCGACTTGGATCGATGCTGCTATATGAAGGCTTTATCGTCTAGCTGAGCTACTACTTGTCTGCATACCTGACTTGATTCATCCAATAATTAGCGCATTTTAACTTGATTTGTTTGGCCGTTTCGCAATATTCATTGGACACGTTTTTCTCAGTCAATAAGCGTGCCCACAAATTAAGTACATTCGAGATGTGTGCACGATTCACACGTCGTATG